>NC_068387.1:25845379-26145379 GCF_023724105.1 Carassius gibelio
AAACTCCATAGCAACCAACCAGGACACCTCAGCAACCGCATTAGTACTTTAAAAGATAATTATTGATATTCAAATGAAGATAAATGTTGCAAATAAGTGAAAAACACCATAGCGACTCCCTAGCAAACACACTGGACCGCTTAGCAACTCCTTAGCAACCACCCAAAACACCTTAGAAACTCCATAGCAACCAACCATGACACCTCAGCAACCGCATTAGTACTTTAAAAGATAATTATTGATATTCAAATGAAGAATTTTTTTACAAATAAGTGAAAAACACCTCAGCGACTCCCCAACAAACACTCGGGACTGCTTAGCATCTACCTAGCAACCACCCAAAACACCTTAGCAACTCCATAGCAATCACCCAGGACACCTTAGCAACCAGATTAGCAACTCAATAGATCACTATTTACACTCAAATGAAGAAAAATGTTACAAATAAGTGAAAACACCATAGCAACTCCTAGCAAACACTCTGGACTGCTTAGCAACTCCTTAGCAACCACCCAAAACACCTTAGAAACTCCATAGCAACCAACCAGGACACCTCAGCAACCGCATTAGTACTTTAAAAGATAATTATTGATATTCAAATGAAGAAATAAGTGAAAAACACTTTACCAACTCCCTAAAAACCACTCAGGACACCTTCCATTACCCTTTTTATATGTTCAGTTTTTATTTTAAATTTAGTTAAAGTTTTGTAATTTTGTTGTGTTTTGTGCATTTTAATTTATTTTAATTTAATTTATTTTTTTCTAGTAATTTTCGTTTCAGTTTTAGTATGTTGTCTTTGTACAATAAGTTAAACTAACTTAAAATAAAAAAGGTTGCCTTTGCAACAAGATGGACATATTTTGTATTATTCTTTTTTTTTTTTCATATTTCCTTTTAATGTTTTCATTTTAGTCAAAATTTGAATTGTGTTTTTTTTTTTTTTTTTGTAAATTTTATTTTTATGTTTATATATTTTTTACTCATTTTCATTTAAGTTTTAGGATCATTTATTTTAATACATCAAGTTAAACTAACTGAAAATTAGAATTTTTGCAATGGGACATTTCAACAATTGTTTCAGTTTTCATTTTAGTGAACCTGTTTATGTAAATGCATTGATGATGTTTTCTGTCATATGTCATTGTTTTTTTCTCCCCTGGTCTTTGATCTCATCAAGGCTGTTTCCTCTTTGCAGTCTAATCCAGTAAATCCTGGTTAACAGAACTAATGAACAGTCTCAGTCCGGAGCACATCAGCACAGGTTAAGTGTGTTTTAATGTGCTGCGGTGTACAAAAACTGTGATGACGGCCGTGCTGCATTCAGAACTGCAGCCAGCGGCTTTCTGACGTGATTAATCAACATTGATTTCTACCTAAAACCAGAAAAAAAGCCCCTTCTGCTGATCATGTCGAGGTTTACAGACCCGACCTGAGATCTGCTCAGCAGACGACCAGCAAATGAATCGTTTCTCCATCTGACCACTTACTCAGGAACCAGCTGATGAAAGAGAACAGTACAGAAAGAGTATTTACAGCTTTATTTACAGCTGTTCAGATTAAGGACTTTTTTTTAAATAAAATAAAAATAAAAAGACCATATAATATTTTTTTTCGTAATAGTTTTTAATGAAGGTTTTAGTTATTTTGTTGTGCTTTATTAATATGTCTATATAGGTTTATAATATTTAATTTCAGTTTTACTTATTAATTTTAGCACATCAAGATAAACTAAATGAACATTTTTAAAAACAACGTTTTTTTTAAAAAACAACTAATTTTTCATGAATTTTAAGTGTAACTCTCAAAGATTTAACCTGTTTAAAGTTTTTTTTTTTATAATAGTTTTAGTTTTTAGCTATTTTAATTCAAGTTCAAATAAATAAAATAAAATAAAATACATGAAATCAATGAATAAATGAGGACTGAATAAATAAATGTTGCCTTGGAAACTAGCTGAAATAAAATAAATTTATATATTTATTAATATTTAATATTAATATTTTATTAGGCAATTGAATTTTTAATGAATTTTAGTTTTAGTTAACTATAATAAGTGTCAAAAATTTTAAGTATGTATGCATGTATTTATTTATTCAGTTTGGAGATTGAGAAATGTTGCTTTTTTATTTAAGTTAACATTTATTTTAAGCAATGAAAAAAAAAATTTTGGCAGGGTTATGCAAACGGATGATATTTTCTGTTATGTATGACGTTTGCTTTTAACTATACTTTGGCTTTTTCTGGTCTTTCATCAAGTCAAGTCTCAAAACACAATATTTTATAATTTTTGGTTGAAAATGAAAAGGTGTTTCTCCATAGGATGAGGTGTATGGTTGCCATGGTGGGTGTTGCTATGTGGATGCAAGAGTGTTCCAAATGGTTGCTATGCGATGTGGTTCAAAACTGTAAAGTGTACGCGGTCAGCTGAAGGTGTGATTCTCCCGAGATGCTTTCTAATGCAAATGAAACACTGTTTTCCATATGAGATGCGTCTCTGTCCTCGAGAAGCACTTTGATGTTTTTAACAGCTCTGAAGTGAAGCTCTCTCAGTTTCTGCCTTAAAGCAGAGCATCTGATTTCCAAGTGAAAGCTCAGACTGGCCGCTTGAGGCCGTCACATTTAATGAATTAAATAACTGACTGCTGGGATTACAGATGAACACATGTGTTAACATTCATGATGCTGATGAATCTGTTCTTACACTGAACATTTACTAAACTGTTTTCACTCAGAAATTGCTAGTAATAGACCCTTGGCAAGTAGAAACGGCAAGTAATCTGGATATTTAACATGTCTAAAGCAAATAAAGTGAAAAAACTAGCTTTCATCAGCTTACGCTTTTTACATAAACCATAAAAAACTCTCAAAGAGTCAGGAGCTGCTGATTTGCATTTTATAAATCACCAAGGACCACAATTTCAGCGAAAAATCTTCTTCTACTGAAGAAAAAAGTCACCTACCTCTTAGATGACCGGAGGCTTAAAATGAAATCCATCCATGAGTAAATTAACAGCAAAATTTGTGGGGATTGGTGAACTATCCCTTTAACTCAGCTGTATTTGTTGTTTTCAATAGTGATACAGGATTCATGACAATATGCAAAAATGTAACATGATATATTTCTGAGAAAACAGAAAAGATTTAATTGCAGGAATTTCAATCTCATAATAATTCATCTGAGCACCTGCATGTTTTTCACTCAAAAAACTCACTCAAAGTCCAAAAAGACATGGTTTCCACCACTAAAAGATCCTCTAGACAAACACAGCTGCTAAACCTAACACAGAGTGTCAGTCTGGATTCAGCCGACTGTCCACACATGATGAGACGGCACCAGAAATAATGCAGCGGCACCCATTAAAACAGACACTCGGCGTGAGACAGAGATGCTTATATCTTAACTAATGACTCAGCGAGGATCTACACCGCACAACGCCAGTCCATATGCTCGCCTGCTGTTTGACACAGAGTTCAATCCACGGCCAGAAATACACTCAGAACATCATATTTCATGCTTTTTAATGCACATTTTCACCATTCTTGTCTGTTCATCGACATAATGCATGAAGAAAAGAGACGATACCAGGCTGAAGATGTAAATAAATATGCAGGTTTGGGGTGTCTCTTTACCTTTAAGACAGAAATACATCCAGACTGCATAAGCATGAGATTTAACAGCACCTTTGGGTTTTCCAACATCCATTCCACTCATTTCAGTAAACAGAGCAATTCATCTGGGAAATGTACTGCTTTTCTCATGTTTTTCATCAAGGAAGATATTCAATTATGTCCTCAAGGTGCTCATTGTTGGGTTAAACGTTTAGTGGACTTTGAGACTTGAGGTCAGGATCTATATAATAATGAAATTAAAGCTTAGTTAAAAGGGTAATTTACCCAAAAATGAAATTCTGTCTTTTATTAACCCTACAATTGTTCATTTCAAACACAAATGAAGATGTCGTAAATAACGTTGGGCTTCAAATTAGATTGAAATCCATTGACTGTCATTGTATGGACATAAAACACAGAGACTTTTTTTTTAATCTTCTTTTAAATATCTTCTTTACACAATCAAACTGTCACTGAAATGCCACTTTCAAAATCAATATATATATATATATATATATATATATATATATATATATATATAGTCAAAAATACAGAAAAATTACCATTTTCTATTTGAATGCATTTAAAAACATAATTTATTCCTGTGTATTTTCAGCATCATTTCTCCAGTGTCACATGATCCTTCTGAAATCACTCTAATATTCTGATTTGCTGCTCAAGAAACATTTCTGATTAATAACAATGTTAAAGTCCAATGTTACAAAAATATTTTTTTATTCTTTGGTGAATAGAAAGGTCGAGAAAACTGCATTTATTTGAAATATAAATCTATTATGCATTATCAACATCTACTGTAACTTTTGATCAGTTGAATTCATCCTTGTTTAATAAAAATATATATTTTATTTAAAGTGTAGCGACTCAAGGAGACCGCGCGCCCTTCCAGCTCTGCTGTGCGCGTGACGCCGCGCCGGTGAAAGCGTGCGCGCTCGTGTCACGCTGTCTCACCTCCACAACCGCGATACGGATACACTCTTAATCATCAGCCAGCTTCACACTGCTCCTCTGCTCGCCTCTTGCATTCACGCTTCTAAACCGAGCATGCTGGGAAACTGACAATGTCATACAATTAAGATACTGTAGTTCTCACCTATTTTGCTGTTGCAGGCAAATCCGAATTTGTCCTTATTGTGCTGCATTATAAACATATATTTCAATTTATGCTGTTCAAACTTTTCACCACTTCAGTGGTCAAGAAGAAATGGATAGAGAGGATTTTCTTCCATAAATTACCAGGTTAATTCCTATAGCTCAAACAAGGTTGTTGGTTCGAGTCCCAAAGTCAAAGTTTATCTATAACGCACTTTCTTAAAATAAGTGTTTGCCTGCTGTATACAAACATGAATAAAATATAAGAATGAGAACAACAACAACACTATAAAAGAACAGCTATCACACTGTTAAATGCCAAAATGTACGTTTTTAAACTTAAAAACAGCAGGATTGCATGAACTAATGAATTTTTAGCATTTAATATGGAACTTTGTTTCTGTCAAAAAAAATAAAATAATAAAAATAATTCCCATTTTTTCTCTGGGGGGTTGGGTGGAAGTCAGAATTGAGAAAAGTAAACTCAGAATTGTTTTTTTTTTTTCTCGCTCTCATAATTCTGAGGAAAAAGTCAGAATTGTAAAAAAAAAAAAAAAAAAAAAAACCTCACTGAATTGCAAGAAAAAAAGTATTTATTGAAAAAAAGCATTCTCTCTTTCTCTCTCTCTCACTCTCTCCCTCATATATATATATATACTTTTTTTTTCTTTTTATTATTATTATTTTATCCCCTGGTGGAAACAAGCTTGCATGCAATATAAGTCTCTTTCAATAAAAGTTTATGCCTGATGCCCAAGTATAAATATAAATATTCAATAAAACAATGTCTGAACTTCAGACGTCTGATCAAATAATAAGTAAAGGATGCTTTAAATCATATGAGATATAAGTGCAATGCATTGTGGGATACAATAAGCCCCAGTGTGGTTTTCTTCAGAATGGAATAGTGAGCTTGTGAATCGATTCACTAGACTTCAAATGGATTCAAAAGTGATTTAGAACAAATAATAGAACAAAATGTGATTCAAAACACTGAACATTTGTTTGATTCAACAATTAATTTCAAAACTATTTACATTATTCCTTTAATGTAAACAAGTTCAGACTGTTTTGTGCATGCATACTAACTTTAAATACTTTGTTTACACTACTACTCTATGTTAAATTCACTTTAATAAAGAATGTATTCAAAAGCAAAACTGAGGATATGAAATTAACTGATTGACTCGAGTGCTGTGGATTATTGTGATGTTTTTATCAGCTGTTTAGTCTCTCATTCTGACGGCACCCATTCACTTCAGATCATCCACTGATGAGACACTGATGCAATACTACATTTCTCCAAACCTGACGAAGAAACAAACTCATCTACATCTCTGACGACCCTTTGAGTTTCATTTCTGGATGAACTATTCCTTTAAAATGATAGGTTTGCTAAATATGTATGAGAACTAGCGATGCTAGTCTTAGCACACAGCCTCTTATGGTTATGCATTGCAGATGACTGTGATTCCTGTGACTCTCGCATCTGGACATGTTTTTCTACTTTGCAAAGAACAAGAGATCAGGTTGCAACATGATGAAAATTAATTGTATTACTTCAGAAAGGAAACTCACAGGCTCTGACAGTTGAGCCACCTTTAATGGGAACAGATGGAGGCGGTTCACAAGGTTCACGTAAGTGATATCTGTAGAATTTTAAAATGGCACAGATTTCATTTCCTGCCCACTGCAGCTGTGAACTCTCGGCTAACCAAGCCAGATGAGGTCAGATTATTATCAAACTTGCTGAAGCAGAAACTTGCTTTCGCGCCTGAAGGGGAAGATACGGACAGTCTGAGACCTTGGCGTGGGCAAAAAAAATTAACGTTTAGGTATGGAGTATCAAAATCTGTAAGCAAACAGAGAGGAAATGCTGCGGTGCTGTAAATCATGATGCTCGCATGCTTTCACAAACCCTCTAAAGACAACGTCTGAATAATTTCCCTCGACATAATTCACACGCCAATAATCTTTCCAATAAAGAAATAATCTATATCTAATAGCTCTTCTTAGAGATGCGAGTGCTGAATGTTAAAATCATAGGCTGAAACTTGTGAACACAGGTTAATGCTTCCAGCTGTGCAAGCTTCATTTCACATGTCGTCACATTACAGGATTGGAATATAATTCACAATAACACAATGTTGGATTAGTGTTTATTTTACTGGACATCAAATTTTACATGGGATGTCACAACTATCTATCTGTCTGTCTGTCTGTCTGTCTGTCTGTCTGTCTGTCTGTCTATCTATCTATCTATCTATCTATCTATCTATCTATCTGTCTGTCTGTCTATCTATCTATACACCCGATTCTCAGACTATCTATCCATCCATTCACCTATCCATGCACCTATCTGACTACCAAGCCATTCATCCATCCATCCATCCATTCATCCGTCCATCCATCCATCCATCTATCCATCTATCCATCTATCCATCCATCCATTTATATGACTATCCATCATCCATCAATCCATCAATCCATCCATCCATTCATCCATCCATCCATCCATATGACTATCTGACTATCTATCCATCCGACTATTTATCCATCCATCTGATTATCTATCTATCTTTCCATCTATCCATTCATCCATCCATCCATATGACTATACAACTTTCTTTTCATTCATATATCTGACTATAAATCCATCTGACTATCTACCATCCATCCATCCATCCATCCATCCGATTGTCCATCCATCCATCCATCCATTTATATGACTATGACTATCCATCCATCCATCCATCCATATGACTATCTGACTATCTATCTATCCATCTGACTATTTATCCATCCATCCGATTATCCATCTGACTATCTTTCCATCTATCCATTCATCCATCCATCCATGTCTATCCAACTTTCTTTTCTTCCATATATCTCACTATAAATCCATCTGACCATCTACCATCCATCCATCCGTCCGTCCGTCCATCAATCCATCCATCCATCCATCCATCCATTTATATGACTATGACTATCCATCCATCCATCCATCCATCCATCCATCCATATGACTATCTGACTATCTATCCATCCATCTGACTATTTATCCATTCATCCGATTATCTATCTATCTTTCCATCCATCCATCCATCCATCCATCCGATTGTCCATCCATCCATCCATCCATCTATCCATCCATCCATTTATATGACTATGACTATCCATCCATCCATCCATCCATATGACTATCTGACTATCTATCCATCCATCTGACTATTTATCCATCCATCCGATTATCCATCTGACTATCTTTCCATCTATCCATTCATCCATCCATCCATGTCTATCCAACTTTCTTTTCTGCCATATATCTCACTATAAATCCATCTGACCATCTACCATCCATCCGTCCGTCCGTCCATCAATCCATCCATCCATCCATCCATCCATTTATATGACTATGACTATCCATCCATCCATCCATCCATCCATATGACTATCTGACTATCCATCTATCTATCCAACTATCTATCCATCCATCTGACTATTTATCCATTCATCCGATTATCTATCTATCTTTCCATCCATCCATCCATCTATCCATCCATTTATATGACTATACGACTATCCATCCATCCATCAATCCATCCATCCATCCATATGACTATCTGACTATTTATCCATCCATCCGATTATCCATCTGACTATCTTTCCATCTATCCATTCATCCATCAATCCATATGTCTATCCAACTTTCTTTTCTTCCATATATCTCACTATAAATCCATCTGACCATCTACCATCCATCCATCCATCCATCCATCCGTCCGTCTGTCCATCAATCCATCCATCCATCCATCCATCCATTTATATGACTATGACTATCCATCCATCCATCCATCCATCCATCCATCCATCCATCCATCCATATGACTATCTGACTATCTATCCATCCATCTGACTATTTATCCATTCATCCGATTATCTATCTATCTTTCCATCCATCCATCCATCTATCCATCCATTTATATGACTATACGACTATCCATCCATCCATCAATCCATCCATCCATCCATATGACTATCTGACTATTTATCCATCCATCCGATTATCCATCTGACTATCTTTCCATCTATCCATTCATCCATCAATCCATATGTCTATCCAACTTTCTTTTCTTCCATATATCTCACTATAAATCCATCTGACCATCTACCATCCATCCATCCGTCCGTCCGTCCATCAATCCATCCATCCATCCATCCATCCATTTATATGACTATGACTATCCATCCATCCATCCATCCATATGACTATCTGACTATCTATCTATCCATCTGACTATTTATCCATCCATCCGATTATCCATCTGACTATCTTTCCATCTATCCATTCATCCATCCATCCATGTCTATCCAACTTTCTTTTCTTCCATATATCTCACTATAAATCCATCTGACCATCTACCATCCATCCATCCATCCGTCCGTCCGTCCGTCCATCAATCCATCCATCCATCCATCCATCCATTTATATGACTATGACTATCCATCCATCCATCCATCCATATGACTATCTGACTATCTATCCATCCATCTGACTATTTATCCATTCATCCGATTATCTATCTATCTTTCCATCCATCCATCCATCTATCCATCCATTTATATGACTATACGACTATCCATCCATCCATCAATCCATCCATCCATCCATATGACTATCTGACTATTTATCCATCCATCCGATTATCCATCTGACTATCTTTCCATCTATCCATTCATCCATCAATCCATATGTCTATCCAACTTTCTTTTCTTCCATATATCTCACTATAAATCCATCTGACCATCTACCATCCATCCATCCATCCATCCGTCCGTCTGTCCATCAATCCATCCATACATCCATTTATATGACTATATGACTATCCATCCATCCATATGACTATCTGACTATCTATCCATCCATCTGACTATTTATCCATCCATCCGATTATCTATCTATCTTTCCATCTATCCATCCAAATGACTATCTTTCCATCCAAAAAATGTTTCCTAAACTTTACAAGCCAACATTCAATTCAAAATTGCTATTCAACGTTTAAAATGAACCCTCCGCTCTGCTGTGAAAGATGCACAACATTTGTTCCATAAACACATGGAACAAACAGCGCCTGCTTCACTACTGACATACACCATTGCAAAATACCTTCTTCTAAACACATGTCTACCTACAGTCTCTTTGTTAGACGGCTTTGCCAAAGTATGTTCAGGAAACAATGAAGTCCAATGAACTACAATGACTATCAGACGACCCCCTGCTTCTGTTTTCCTAAGCCTAAAACAACCTTGGGACACAAACACAGCAGCAAAACAGCGGCTGATGAACGTGAGAGCTTTTGAGAGAACCTTCAGGGGGAATCCAGAGGTCTGATGGATGAGAATCGAAAGGCAGATCAATAAAGATCACAGCACAAATGAAGAGTGATTTTAATTGTCTTAGTGTTATTGACTGACGAGCCGCCTGCCATTTGTTTGGCTCTGTTTATACACCAATTTCATGGATTCTCAGTGGAGATGTGCTAATAGTCACTTTCTCATTAGACAGACCTTCAATAAGGGACGTCTAAAGTAACTCAGACAGGTGTCTGTCACATTTCAATTGAGATCTGAGACTTTAGATTCCTTTGGAAAGCATGTGAATTGCAAATATTGCAATGTGTTAATAAACTTCCCAAAAAGAAAGAAGAGTTCACTCGTGGACAGTGTTGCGCAAATTACTTACAAACTGTAGTCTGTTAATGATTACGGATTACATGATGAAAGCTATGCAATGTAATCTGATTACTTTTTGAGGTACTTCTTTGAATCAACTTTATTAATCATAATCTGTGCCAGTGATGGACACTCAGTGTCCACACACAACAATTTCAGGATAGTAACTGCAAATATCCATTGACCACAGATACAGTAAGCCGAGAATGAAAATAGATAAACATTTTAATGGGATTCGAGAAAATTATAAAGAGGAGGGATATGACAGTCATTTTGACCCATGGATCTTAATGAATTTTTAAAAAGGTGCTGATGAAACCAGTTTTGTAGATAGAGCAGCGAGCTCTAAGAGTCTCAAAGGCTTGCTGTTATGCAAAAGAGGAGCGACGTGCACAGAATCTCAAATCGCCGTGAGACACTTTCAACTTTTCGGGAGCTTCTAATCAAGCATGGTAAATGAAGATCGGTCAGATTGCTCTCCCTGGTTGAAATATTTTAGGAACATTGAGGAAAGAACTTACATTGTGTAGCCGTTATTGAGATCAGCAAGTCATTAAATACGACTTCAAGTCAACTTAAATAGTTATTTATGACTCTTATTTTACAGTCCAATGCAGAGTACGTTCATTTGGAAAGCGTCGGCAGATGTCACGAATGATTTATGGTGACCAAACAATGCAGCATTAAAAAGCACACCAAATTCTTCCAGATTATGTGATGAATATTAATTATTAGGTTATTGCTGATGCATGCAGGTTTTAATTTCTGGCTCTTAATAAATAATGGATAAGGACTCTAAGCTTAAAGTAAAGCTTGTTTAAATAGAGTGCTCACCTGAAAAGCAGTTCATGTGAGATAGTCAGAACTCTTTTCTTATTAGCATCTGCTGTCACTGAACACACACACACACACACACACACACACACACACACACACACTAAGCAAGTGCACAAGCAAATAAGAGGCTTAAAGGGATTGTTCACCCCAAAATCTCAGGAAAGCAAAGGAATAGTTCATCCAAAAATGAAATTCTTCTGTGAAACACTAAAAAGGAGGTGCTTTTTGAACTGTTCCATACAATGAAAATAAATGGTGATAGATGCTGTGAAGCACCAAAAAAAAACAAAAAACAAAACAAAACGTATTACATATGACTTGTACATATCTGGAACATTCTGCTACATGAAGGTGAAAGAGTAAATGGTGATGGAATAGCTCACCCAAAATAAAAATCAGAGATGTACAGTAGATTCTTCATCAGATTTGGAGAAATGTAGCATTGCATCAGTGTCTCATCAGTAGTGAATGGGTGCCGTCAGAATGAGAGTCATGACAATAATGAACACAAAACATGGGTTAAATTTAAAAAAAGTCTTAAAGATGGATTTCTTTCTTACAAACACACAGCTTTTCACTTCACAAAGCATTAACTGATGGACTGGAGTGCTGTGGATTATTGTGATGTTTTTATCAGACTCTCATTCTGACGGCACCCATTCACTGCAGAGCATCCACTGATGAGACACTGATGCACTGCTACATTTCTTTCAAATCTGATCTGATATAAACTCTTCATCTACGTCTAAAAAAAGTAAATTGAACTTGCAACTTTTGGGTTACAAGTCCAGCTCTCTACTCACTCATGCATATTCTCTGCATCTTGTCATGCACGCCGGAATTAAACATGTTTATCATCTCAAAAATCATGTTTTACACTAGGATTCTTTATTGAGCAACGGCTGAATGGCCAATTCTCTCGCTGCACGGAAAGAATTCATCCTGATATAATTCCAGACGAGCAAAACGGGTGAAACTTAAGTGCTGGGACATCTATTCTGTCAGACCTGTAATTAAATGGGCAGTGCTGACAAAGTGTAGTAATCAGCAGCATATTCTACTGGACGCAATCACACATCTCGTTCACGGCCGCCTTGCGTTTAAAGACTTCAGAAGATGACGTATAAAGCGTAAAGATTTACATTTAATGTGCTCAGCAGCTCTGCAAAAGGCTTCAGAAATGCGATTTCCCTGGAGAGACACAAAGAAATGGTCGGATTAGTAGATTTCAGCAAGTCTCTCACTCAATATGCATCGCTAGTTTGGTGAATTATGCTCGATGAAAACTTCTGGATGAGCCATTATGTGATGAAGCGAGATGAAATGCTGCAACCTGATAAAGAAGTGGGTCGCTTTGCTCCAAAACAATAGTTTTGATTAAATTAATGATTTCAAGTTTCCTGTAGGAATGAAAGATCACAAATGAGATCTTAATTGTTACGTAATCCTCCAGCTATGAGATAGAGCCAATTGAGATTTAGCTGAAAAAAATAAAATAAATCACACGTCTCATTTTAGATTTTCTAAAGATATATTTCATGTTTTGAAGAGTAATTAAATTTAAGACTTGAGATTTACAAAAGTCACAAATATGAAGTCAAACAATTTTCATTTACATATAATTAATTAATTATTTAAATAATAGGGTGTTATTAATATTAGTTTTTCAATAAATGAGTTCCAAAAAATATCCTGGTTGTATTTGTACTGTATAAATGTCACTCTATTTTTTTATGAATAGTTATTCTTGTTTACAATTATTAATGTATTCAGTAAAATTCAGAAAAATTTATTTTAACACACACACACACACACACACACACACACACACACTCACAAAACCGAATTTAGTTTATTGTAAGATCAATTTAATTTCTGTCTTGGTATCAAAATTTTTTATTTTTTTAAACCAATCAAATGTGAAAAATGAGTGATTAACTTTATAATATTGTCACATTTTGTATTCCTGGGATACAGCACAGACAATTAAATTTTCTTCATTATTAAAACATTCATTATGTTTCTAAAGAGACTTGTTTGCTGCCTTGTTTCACATCGACATCCCACGTCCGAAGTCAAAACTAGGAAACTTGGGTATTGGCTATTAGGGTTAGGGTTAGGGTTAGGGTTAGGGCTAGGGTTAGGGTTCGGGTTATGACACCCTTTTACAAACAAATAGCATGTTTTCATGAAAATGTAATCCATTAAATTTGATATACATATAATTAAAAGACATTAAGTTTGAAGGCTATGTAAAATTGGTTGATTTTGTGTGTCATTAAAAAGGGCTTGGCAACAATTAGGAGCAATTAAGTTTCTGTCTTCTTTTTGTATTATAAATGCATTAGTTTTAAAAGTCGTTACATTTATTAAAAACAAACCTAGATTATAAAACACCAGCTGATGATGAACAATTGCAATTCTGAATTGTTTTGTAACCAATGTTCAAAATAGTGTTTCATAACGAAGTCTCGTTTTCTGAAATCATGCGATTTGGATGAATTCGACACAAGTTGTGATTCGAACTAAAACATTTGTAAGTGTTTTGAAAGCATCATTCACAACGTTGTTCATGTTTTTCTATGTGAACACACGTTATAGGCTTTCACGCCACTTTCGAGATGCTTCGACTTTTATAAAATTTGCTTGTTTTAGTCTCCTGATTACACGATACTTGTTCATGTCTTCCATACAACACATGTCTTCAGCATCTCCATGTTTCCCTCGGCTGATCTCAGACGGTTCTCTGTTGTGAAAGTCAATACCCCGGCTGCACCTGCTGAGGTATTGAAGCTCTGGAGATCAGGAGCAGTGGATTGAACCGCTGCCAAACTCGCATCCTCTAATCTCAGAGTCTGAGAGAGACGAGCCGTATCTCGCCTGGAGAAGAAGCATTGTTAAATCCTCAGAAGAATTATCCCCCATTCACAGCGGTCCAGTCGGCAGGCTTGGGAATTCTCCTTTCGTTTTTAATACCCAGAATCTTCAGATGTATCTGGGTTTGTGTTGCACTAATCCTGTAAAACCGATTCATGGTTTATGGTAATATCTGCTTGTTCCAGATCATTCAACTGAAACCTGACAGATTCTTCCACATCTATTTCGGTTTTGACAGATATAATATATGCAAACTGGTTTTGACAGATATTCATATACAAAGAAGAAAATCAATCAACATCTCAATGACTGAATTCCAACATCCAATAAAATAATTAAGCCGTTTTGCAATATTTACTAAAAAATATGAATCATGTTTTCATGTAAAATATGTTTACTTTTATGAAATATAAAAAATAAAATTTTACTGTAATTTTTGTTTTATATTAAAAACAAGTTTTCTGTCTTATTGATGTCATGAACTGTGTTCATAAGGAAAAATAAAATTGAAATATTATAGAATATATTCAAATAGTTATATTGTTAAATATTATTGAAATAAAAAAATAGTATATTTAAACATGGGGATATTTATTCAAGAAGCAACCAGTGTTATTTTGGTATCAGTGTATTATAATATTACAGTTTTTATTCATATTTTAACGTTTGCATTTATATATATATATATATTTTTCATTTACATTTTAGTTAAAGTTTTTTTTTAATGTTTATAGTTTTTATTAATTATTTAAGTTTTGGTTTTAGTAATTTTAGTACATCAATTTAAATTAAAATGAGAAATGTTGAAATGTTAAATTTGGAGGTGGAAAAAAAATCAGTTAACATTTATTTAAGTATTTAAGTTTTGTTTGTTGCCTAAATTAACCCTGTAGGTACCAAATAAAAGTTGTAGCACGATAGTAAATACATCTTGCTTTCTACTGAATAAAACCTATACTGTGAGTGTGTTTGATTATATGACATGCGAGAGTAAGAGATTTCATACAGGATATCCTGGACGGGTCAAGTCTTCATGTCTGGATTGTTTTCAGGAGAATGAAAGCGGCTCAGATGATGTTTGTTTCTTTCATGTTCTGAATCTGACGGCCGTTTGATGTGTCAGGATGTGAGATTCAGCGAGAGAAACCAGAGGACGATCTGTGGAGAATCCAGACTTCATGCATCTCAAACTTTAAGATTTTTTTCTAGACAGAAACCTGCTGTGCACAGAGTCAGAGGAAACATTTAAAGCAACAATCCACCCAAATAAGACAATTCTGACTCACACTCTCGGCACAAGTTCATCGTGATTGCATTGAAAAAAGAATTGAAAAGAAACGCTATGCATGTGCACACATACCTATAGATTAAACATGTAATATGCATGCTTTTTCACAAATGTACATTTTTGTAGTTTACACCAATATGATAAAATTATCAAAAGTTTACAAAAGTTCACTTTTCAAAGGCCCCCAAAATGCAATTGCTGTGTTCATAGAGCGTATTTCTGAAGCGTTTTAGTTGGACATTCATGTAAAGTTTTTAAATGCTACTATAGTTCTTTCAGAGCATCCGGAAAAGTAACAAATTCAAAAACATATCCAAAGGAAATGTTCCCATAAAGTTTGCAAAATGGCCTAATGTAACGTTCACTTAATGTTTTCTATAACGTTGGCAAGAATCAAGAAAAACTTTTAAAAAACTTTTAAAAACTGCACATTTTCAACATTCAGAGAACATTTAGAAATGACATTTTTATACCTTAATGGGAACGTTAGGAAAATATGAGTTGTTCCAAACTTCTTTCAGTTTCTTTCTTTTGTTAAACAAATTTGTTGAAACCCATTGAGTCCCCATTGACTGCCATAGTATGTGTTTATTTTATTTTTCCATACTGTGGAAGTCAGTGGGTACCAACAGCCACATGGTTACCCGTATGATTCAAAATATCTGTGTGTGTGTGTGTGTGTGTGTGTGTGTGTGTGTTCAACTGAAGAAAGAAATGTATTCAACACTGGAAAAACCTGAGAGTGACTTAAAAGATATTTTCGTTTCTGGGTGTACTATCCCTTTAAGAAAATTCATACAGTATTCTATATAATAAGGTCAAAAATGCACATTTTCACAGAATAATGAAAGACAAAAATAGAATGAGAATCGTTTGTACATGTGTATGTGTAACATTTCTCATTGAAGACGTAAAGACTAGATCCAAGTCAAGGCTGAATCCACAAAAGTCAATAGCTTCTGAATCCAGGTCAAGTGAATCAGTCTCTCTCAGTGTGAAGTTTGCAGTTTATTCAAGATACAGATTTAAGAGCATTGTACGCTGGGAATTAAAGCCACGGCCGTCTTGCTGTAACACAGTGATCTTCTGGCGGAGCTGAGGAACATCTATTATTAAGGCCTGAACAACATAAGGCAAGAAGAACCAGACATGAGACTTTTCTCAAGATGTGATTTGGTTTGGTTTATTTGTTTATCTGGATGAATAATGTCTTTTCTTCTTGGATAGAGGTGCTGGGACTGATGTGTTGGCTGTTCCCTTCACAGACGTCTGTCACTGGTGTCATTTATCCTCATTATAGGGCTGAGCGTGACATACTGATTTAAGTATAGCATCAATATCAATAGCAGAAGAAGAAACATGAGCATTAGACTGATTTCCACTGAGCTTTCTTGGGATGTTTGACATGTGTTTGTGGACTAAAGAGAAGAGTTTTCAATAATTCAGGACTTATAATAAGTATTTATTAGCTAATGTGATTACCACTGGCCATTAATTTCAGTCACTTCTCAGTTAGCAAAATAAATAAATAAATAAAATAAAATAAAATAAAATAAAATAAAATAAAATAAAATAAAATAAAATAAAAATAAAATAAAATAAAATAAAATAAAATAAAATATATGCAGCTTGTTTTAAGTCCATGTTTCGATTATTTTTATATATTATATATGCTTTCACTTACATTTTTTAAAGTTAATTTTAACCTTATTTTTAAAGTTTTAAACTGAACTGAATTTAGAGAGCAGTTAGTCATCATTTATTTCTAATCTCTTTCAGGGTAATTAATGTTAAACATTTTTGTTAATTAAAATTAAGCCGAAATTAAATGATATAAATATATGCAAGAAAAACAATGTTAAATGCAAATATTAAAATGCAACGTACAAAATCTATATTTTAAAAGAGAGAGGAAAATTACTCCATATATTTTCCAAATGCTTTTATATTTTGTTGTTGTTGTTGTTGTCAAAGGTCATGTGCCAATCGAATTCTATGGTATTTTAAATGCTTGTGACGTGACATTTCATCCTCCCCAAAAACCATAAACAAAACTACAAAAGTAGATCCAGACTACATGATGCATGAGTTCACTAGCAGGTGAAGACTCAACGATTATCGGCTGCTGAAAGCATAAAAAAAACACTGAAATTCAACTATATATCATAAAACAAATCTGGGACCTGAAGGAAACCACTGCATTAGAGGATAATACTACACTGACTGCATCTGTTATCCTGGTTAACAGTGTTTCCAGTGTCCCATGTTTTTCTGAAACACTCCAGGATAGAGACCTGATTTGTCTATGGTAGCTTTTTACGGTTTCTGCAGCAAGGTCAGTGCTTTTATATTTTGCAAAGTGAAAATTGTGCCAGTTCCCTCTCCTCTTCTCTCGGAGTTTAATGCATGCAATGCCCTTTTCAACTTGGTCAGAAACACTTAGGATGAAAGGACTAATCGCATTGCTCTGGGCCATTTCAAGGTCCTGTTGTCTCTATTCTGCAAACACATGCAAACTCCTTTCTGCTGCGTGGGTCGACCCAGGCATGGGCAGGTGAGTCCCACGGCTCTGAAGTCACTGGAGAAATCACTATACGTTCTCAACATGCTGCATGCATGGATTTTGGCTGAGCTGCATTTCTAAATCAGTCCTGCGTGATTAAGACAGCAGTTTGTTCAGTAGTGCTCCGTCTGCTGGCAGGAGTGAACCGGTTGTGCTGTCTGATTAATTGTTATAAATGCACCGGTGAAAGTCATTTGATCTAAGTTCATCTCAGACAGAAGAGGACACAGAGTAAGCAATAAAATTATGCGTGCTAGTGATTTCAGTCGGGCAAATGTTTCCTTTGCATTTCCATTTTTATTGCTGTCTATTCCAGGCCATTGCATGGCCGATTAAAAACAAGCTCAAACCAATTTGTTTAGATTTTTTTTTTTTTATATGCTAAACTTTTCCATTAACATCCCACCTACATAATAAATTACTGTGCATTTAAAAATGTTGGACGTACAATTAACTCATAAATCTGATGACATTAAGGATCAGTAAGCCTGGACTGTGAAGTTATCTCATTTGTATTAACGTTATGGAGCAGAAGCTTGACTTTAACTGATGTCGTACAAATACAAATAAAACCTATTGAAGCATCACTACAGTTTTTGTTTTTTATTGGGAATAAATGCAATCTATTCTACAGTCTCATACTGATAGAAATACATGTAATTTTTGCATTGCATATAAAATGTTTTCTTATTTTTGCATGCATCAAAATTAAAAAGATAGACTAAGACTACACTGCAACAAAATACATATAAAGCATTTGCATTTTTTTTTTTACTTGGATATTAGTGTGGCTGTATATGGATGTGGTTTTGAGTGTATGGCATTTATATGTATATATATACATATCAAGTGATGGCTAATGAGTCTACTTAAAATTGAACTGCAAAGCAATGAAGTTTTATAATGTACAGAGAATATATAATACAATTGTTCAAAACACAATGTCAGTCTATGGGGATTTTCAGCGAAAGTTACATCTTTACACCAATAGGTGCCGACAAGTGACTGTTGTAACTAACTTATAACTCTTCAAAACACAGAATCAGTCAGGAATTAAAAACGTGAGAGACTGAGTCATTGAATCATTCACTCATTCGATTCTTTCAAAATACTGAATCATTCAGGAAGTAAACTTCTCTTTTCATTTGTGAAAAAAAAAAATGCATGAACAAACAGCATCTTAAATGTAAGATTCTCTATATTATACTTCTTGTTTATATAAATATTGCATAAAATCATTACCACTCTTGCTGTTGATTACATAAAAGTGGCGCAGATGCCGCAGTATCATTTGAATTTTATTGAATTTTAAATTGCCTGTTCTTGTCAAATACAATATTCCATGATTTTACTTCTTTCATAGACTATTATGTATTAAAAGAAAGTTTTGGCATGTTTGTTAATGGTATTGGTGTATCCCTGCTTTGAGAAAAGTGTTTGCACTGAGAGCAGAGGATGCTGGGTAATCGATGGTGGGTTTGTGCCTCTGGTAACACTGAAAGCAGAGAGATTCAGGAGCGTCGGAGACCCTCCCCTTCATAAAGCCCGCTGTCATAAACTCTTCTTGTCGTCAGGCGTTGTGTGGTGGTCCTGAGACGGTTGCCAGGCAACCTGCGCAGCATTGATATGCGAGTTGGATGGAATCAGGGGAAGCCTTCTGCCTCCGGAGCATCAGTGTTGGGCGGTGCGTCTCCCACCAAACACGAGCGCTCTCGTCTCTTCGCATCTCAGAAGATTACTTTCGCACTCCAAGGCACTTAACGTCCGAGTTTGGATCATTTCTTTAACATCAGAGAAGCAGAACTAGGTTTGAAATCCAAGAAAAGAGCTTATTGAGTTTGTTAACAGGGCTTTAGCTAATTAAAAAGAGGTAACAGAACCACCCTCTCTCATCTGTTCATCCACAAAAGAACAAAGAGAGAGAGAGAGAGAGGGTTTTGCATGAGAAGCTCATGACAACTCGACTCAGGAACAAGTGAGATGAATCTGGGCAGGAAAACTCTGGAGCGCCGTGAGAAACCACACACGTCAGACGCCTGGAAAGCACAGCCTCTCTCAGTCAATCTGGATCTCTCTCCCAGCTAAAGGATGATGGGATACAGCCAGGGATGCTCGTGTGTTTCAGAAAGACGGTCCCGCTCAGCATGTCCAGTGCTATGTTCCTCCTGATGCTGTGCAAGGTAAGAAGATCCCCGTCTGCTGGGAACAGAGGCGTTCGACGCTCAACAAACTTTGTCTGTGAAATTTCATGCGTACAGTTGTGGCATTAAATACTATAAAACAAGAGTGAAGAAAATATTACTATTAATATTGCAAAAGTAATGGGTTGTTTATTATTATATGACATGACAAGTTCAGTTCAGATTTAACATCAAAATAAATGAACCAATTTTAGCTTCATTTTTAAAACTATTCTAGATTGTCTAACTCAGTTTAATATCGTTTAAATTAACTGAAAATAGAATTTAATTGCAATGTCTTTTACATCCAATTTAATTATACCAAAAAATAAAAAATAAAAAAAAAATATGGCAGCAACTAGGTGGATTTTCATTCAGAAATTGCTAGTAAATGTAACAAATTTATAATTTAAATTGAGATATTTCAAAAATAATAAAAAAAATAAATTAATGGAACTTCTGAATAATTAAGCAATTTCTAACACTTACACCTGATATTTTTTTAAAAAAAATCTGTAAAAAAAAAAAAATCATTTTAAGTTTAACTTTATTGCACTGTAAAAATAATTTCCTCATTACTTTAATTCATCAAAATAATTTAACCAATTTCACCTTCATTTTTTTTAAGTTATGCAACATTCTGAAACTAGATATCTAAGTCAGTTTAATCTAATTTAAATGAACTGAAAAACAAACTAATTAGAAAAGACTACAGCCAATTTAATTTGATTTAATTTCATTCTTACTCTGTAATAATCTAAAATGGTAAGATCTAAATTAAATAGTTCAATACAACTTAGAAATATTATTTAACATCACTGAACCAACCTATGTACATTAATTTACATAATTATACCAAAATGAATTTGAATCGGTTAGAAAAAGCTCTTTGAACAGGTTAACTCTTTTTACAGTCTATTTAATAGAAGTTGCAAATGATTCGAGTGTTTGTGACCAAATACAGTATGTGTTATGAGAAAGTGCTTTTGGCTGCATTATGTGCTTTAGATTAAATTCAGTTCCACCGTATAAAACAGCTCCTGGTCAGACACAAAACAATGCTTGAGGAGCGTTTTCATTTGCTCACGAGTGTGTGTGTGTGTGTGTGTGTGCGAGTGTGTGTTTATTTGAACTCATTTTAAATCAACGCTGGCAGCAACACTGTCAGAGCAGCTTAATGTCTTCAAACATTTCAAATGCCTGAAATAATCTGAGTGGGAAAAGGTTTGTGTACAAGAAGCTGCCGTTAATATGCAACATATTACAGACTTCCCACTGCATGTTGATCCAGGATGCAGGGATTGTTGTATTTATTCAGTATCATCTGATCTGATAACATCTAATAACATTCACTTTCATCTGATCTCGGGGGTGTTCAGTGGGGTTCAGAAAGAGCCCAGAAAAGCCTGTTCATTAGGATGGTGTCCAAATATTTTCCATCATGCAGTGCAAATGCAGTCAGGCAGAAAAACCTTTCCATTTGTCATCTGTCAGGCTGTTCTTGCAACTTGGTTGCATCAAGTCTGGTTATGTGGGTTTTCTGCAAGAAATGTAATATTTCCCAATGCCAAGGAATGTGATTTAGAAAAATCAATTTGCATTTAAAGAAAACTCTGGGCTGACAATCAAATGTGCATATGTATGCATTTAATAAAAATGAACTTGACAAGAGCAGCAATAACAAGCATGCAACCTGTTTTAATAATTTAAAAATGGTCTCCAACAACACCTTTTCTATTAAATGTCATGCATACAGATGTGACATTAAATACTATTAAACAAAAGAGCAAAACATATAGATATTAATATTGCAAAAGTGATATTAAAGAATAGTTCACCTGACAGTGTCTGTTTTTATCAATGCAATGGAAGTTGCTCTGATATACTTTATATGCCAGTCGATTCTTACATTTGACTTCTTACTGATATTTACTGGGAAATGGCATAGGATTTTCATTAAACATAAATAATTACAAGGAAAAAGCAACTGTAAATAATGATTTTTCTTAGGTGTAAACTGATTGGAGCACTTTTAAGAAGAGTCTTTCTGCTTCAAAATGCCATGTTTAATTCAAAGTGTTAATTTTAATTATTCTGAAATATACTAAGCATTTCTGAGTAAATACTGTAAATCAAACACAACTTTTTTCAGTGTAGCATTGTTTTCTATTTTATTTTTTACAGCGTGCACATTTAAAGTTTCAACAAAGTCTACAAATACTGATTATCAGTAACCTTTATAAATACCTTCAGAAAAGTGATTTTATGAGAAACACTACAAAAATAAATAAATAAATCTAAGATGCCGATGCACAAATGAAACCCTGTGTGTATGTTTATGTGACTGTACAGAGCACATGCAAATTTAAAGAAGCCTTTTATGATTGGTTCTTTGTTGCAATACCATGTTTGAGCAGTGTGTCATCTGGGGTTTGCAACACATAAAGTGTAACGTGAAAACCCTTTTTGATTTCTAGAAACATCATTTTTCAGCCTTCTGTCACCTGCACTTAAATGTGCATCCCTAAAACAAAGAGTGACACAGCTTGGCCGGCTCGATGTGGTTTTCGTCCCAGCTGGACAGTTGGTAAAGTGGTTTTGGACGCTGTCCACTTTGTTTCTGAGCGTGGTGCAGCTGCTCTCTCTGTGGATCTGTTTCCAGCCTCCTCTCCTGGCACGTCTGACACTCTCCAGCATGTCTTCTGTCAGCGCGGAGCAGTTGTCTTCATGCATGAGAGCTCATCTAGTGTCGCCTTGAGGAAAGCCCTGTTTGGGACATTCTCAGAGGATCAGACACACACAAACCTCAACATGCATTCAACTAGGTTTTATATATCATCTAATTTGCTTCGAAAATGATTGGAAAAATATATATATTTTTAAATGCATCAGATTATTAAGCCTTAAAAAAAATATTTTTTATTTATTTTTTTTTTAATTTTTTTTTTGAGCATCATATTTGATCCATCAAGCTTTTGTGACTCATATAGTCTGATACAGTGAGAATATGATGGAAAAATAGCTGTTTTATTCAGAGAAAAACATGCAATTTGCTGCAGATGCTGATATCTATATGATGACATTTTGATGCTTGTGACGTAAATCAATGAGATTTTTCTATCAGTAGAGTAGATACTGTTATAAATTTACACAAATATCAGTCGTAGCTCTATATCTACAGTAATATCTCTCAGTAAAATGAGATTAATCCAAAAATATAAAGCAGTGTAATCCAGTGCTGATTGAGAGATGGAGAAATAAAGGAGAGATGTTCTGGAGGCTTGTGAAGATCATTCCTCCGCTGAGGAACAGTGAAACAAACGCTCCTCAAAAGATCCTGAGGATCAGATTTAAGACTCTAAAATATTTCCTTTCTTTTCCAGCAATTTAGCAACACAAGAGAAACTCTAACACATTGTCCGATAGGATTCTAGGAAAGATCCTTCTGGAGAAACTGCAATTCCTGCAAGATGTTTTAAGGCATCTACTGTGTCTTTCACTTTCCAGTATTCATGACAAAAGGCCTGGCACACTGTTGTCTGGCTCTTATGGACCGAAGCACATGAATCTGGACCATGATTGAGTCTCTAGGGATCCTGACATCACTTCATCCAGCAGTTTAACGTGAAAACCTGCAATCAGTGTATGCAAACTATTTTATATGCAGAAGAGAAAGAGCTGATATTTCAACCACAAGCACTTTATTCTCCCATTGTTTTTTAGTTTTCCACAGATTTAAACTTCATTTATTTGTATTTTTTATTCATTCATATTTGTTAAACAAAGATCACAATATCACAATAATATCTCTTATCATGCCTTCATTAATAATAATATATTTTTCAAAAAAAGAATATATATATATATATATATATATATATATATATATATATATATATATATATATATATATATATATATATATATATATATATTTATTTATTTTTTGTTTTTAATTTTCTTTTTTTTTGCTGCCTTTTAACTACAGATGTTTATATCAAGCTAATCTTGTCCCAGTCTCAGACTTTGAATAATTATTAATTATGCTTGTATTGTCCACTGTTGGAGATTATTACTAAAGTTTAATAAATATAAAAAATTTAAAAAAAAATAAAAAATATATATAATTTAGTAGTTTTTGCCGGCAAACTGCACACAACTTTGTATAAAGTGATCTTGTGAAATGTAACATTTATCCATGAACTCTTAGAAAGCATAAATGCTAAATAAGGTCAGCAACACTAAATACATGAGCATACTACTTCTTTTTCCTGCATTCAAGCACATTTTTCAGCAGTTGATTATGTTTTATTCATGGGACGATAGAAATGAATATATTTTGATGAAAAAATCTCTTTCATGCACTTTAATAAATCATAACCATAAAAGCTTGAGGAAAACCAGTGCAACAGAGCAGAGAAATGCTGCAGTGGCCGTTAGGGTTATAGATGACAAAATTATACTCTGTTAATAATTTGATTACTGTTGGTATTTTATTTTAAAATTTTACTTTAATTATTAATTTAATTTATTAAATATAAACTATTTTTATTTTACATAAAATGGGTATATTTACTTGGAAAACTGTATATTTTAAAAAAGTACAATTTAAATAAATTAAATTAAATATATATATATATATATATATATATATATATATATATATATATATATATATATATATATATATATATATATATATATATATATATATATACATATACAATTTTTTTTTTTTTTTTTTTTTTTTTTTTGGGACATTGCACCACAGCAGTACCATTGCTTGTTGGACATTTACCATGGTATTCTTTACAGTCCATTAAAGCATCATATAAATACCAACCGATATCATCCTTGTACTATAGTATTGCAACAGTATGCAGTCGATTTGCTTTTAAAGACAATTTTTTAAAAATGTTTATTTTTTTTTATTTTTTTATTTTTTTATTACGGAAAATGGCATGTAGCACATTTAATTAAATGTGAAATTCTGAAGTAGAAAGACTGAAAAAGCATGCAACACTTTTTTTTATATATATATAATCCCGATTTTATTATTCTATTATAACACCTTAATTTAGTTTGTTAACCGTGTTTATTGAAGTCGTGATGAAGAGTTTCCCCTTCCACTGTTTAAATATCGACTGACGGTCAGCTGGTGTGTGTTTCCCAGATTGGTGTGAGAGGAAAACTGCAGACTTCTCCGAGGAAAATGCTAAACACTGCTCTGAGTGATGAGGAGAAGGGCATCCAAGACAAGGAAAGCAAGGAAGAGTCCATCCTGGCCATGCTGGGGATCATCGGGACGATCCTCAACCTCGTCGTCATCATCTTCGTCTACATCTACACCACCCTGTGAGACCCAGTATGATTGGGAGTGAGATTCAGGCCGCTCCATCAGAGGATCATGGGAATACAGACACTGCTGAAAGAACAGATTCCCTTCAAACACAGACTGCGTTAGCTGTACATAAGCATGTTTTTTTCATATTCCCGTCCGGCAGGCGTTCGTCCCGGATCCGGAGACACTGGAGCGTGTCTATGCATGGCTTCAGATCCATCAGCGTTTTTAACACTTAACATGCTGTGACGTTTCTCACAAACTCCTGCAGGCCACAGTTTCAGGTTTATACTGTATTTATATACAATACATTGCTTGTTATTAGACCTGAGCTTTGAAATACATCTTGAGTTTTGTCATGAGCTTTTTAATGCATAGAGTACAGCATTCAGTCGTTCGGCTGTTAAACGTGTCGTTTGATTAGTTTTGCACTGCATTTAATTGAATTAATTAACTATTTAGTTGTGTTTGTGCGATGCTTATTTGCAGATCTTGTTGTTGTATGTTGATTTTAAATACAGAACTGATTCCCGTTGATTTGAATGAGAGAAACTGTTCATCAGACAGCGTTGCCTTAAGAATGACCGACACATTGCATCATTTCAGAATATATTTAGATGCTTAGGCAGCAAAAGCATCTTATTTTATAAATAAAAGGAAATGGTTTCAATCATTTGATGCAAATATGTTTTTATTTCTATATTTTGCCCTGACACCAACACAAGACTGCACTAATGTTGATAAAAGCACAAGAATACTGTCAGAATGAATGAATGTATATTATGCGAGTACAGTGCATTTCTGAAAATGTGACAGAAAGCATCTGAAATCCAGTTGTCAGTGCATAAAGTGCCTGTGTTTCTGCAAGATATTCTCTAGTCTAGTCAGATTTTAAAGTCATTTTATGTTAATACTGAATTTTAGTTGACTTTAATTGCATTTCTATGTGGACAGAATCATTTGTACATGTGCGATCTAATAATGGTATGTATTTAAATATGTTTTATTGCTACTGCTGATTTAGTAAAGATAGACAAAGTCAAACACCATCTTTTTCTGATAATCCACCTTACGGATCAGTTGTAGCTAAATGCATTTTGTGTAATTATGGGATGGATTGTTATGCACGGTTGCCTAGTAGCGTATAGAGCAATTCCAAATGTTTGAGAATCCAAAAATGAATTCATTAAAGTTGTGTGACCTATGACAGATCCATCTAATACAAACCACTTTAAGTCGTATATTCGTGTCAATTAGGGATTTTTACAAGTGTACTGGAATAAAGGTGAGCGCTGTAAAACACAGCTGAAGGTGAAATGATGCAGTGGAGCGAGTAAACAATGCTTTTTGAAGATTCACAGCTGCAGAAATACAAAGGAGCCCAGGAGCCCTTTCCTCAGGCTTTGTTTCACCTGGATAAAGAGCGTCCAGATGCTAAAGAGACAGAAAACCTTCAGAGAGGCTTTCTCAATAAACAAGAGACGAGACCGTTATTATCAGGGACAAACTACTGAATCAAAAACTTTCACACACAACTTTTATGTTGTAAAGATAATATAGATATATAAATATTAGGCTATAACTTATAATACATCATTTTCTTCAAAAAGTGACAGTAGAAATGATGTATTTTAGGCTTACCATGAGATGATGATGATGACTTTTTATGTCACACTCTCAGACAAAAAGGTACAAAAGCTGTCCATGGTGCGGTACCTTTTCAAAAGGTACAATTTTTTGTACCTTTTAGGCAGAAATATGTATCTTTAAGATACCAATATGTATCTTTAAGATACCAATATGGACTTTTTAGGTACAAAGGTGTGACTTTTGAAAAAGTACAGGCCCAACGACAGCTTTTGTACCTTTTTTCTGACAGCTGCACAATTCAGATCTTTTTTTTCATATGGCTATTTTCTCACAAAAAAAAAAAGAAAAGAAAAAAAGAGAAAAATACATCTTATAATTCTACTTTTTTTTGTATAAACAAATGAATAGGAGTTTTTATCTCACAATTTTTTCTTTTGTTTTATTTTTATTTTAAAAATAAAAAAGTAATTGCTCTCACAATTAATAATAATCTCAAAATGATGACTTTTTTCCTTTTTTTTGCCATTTAATATCTCACTAATTCTGACTTTCATTCTCAGAATAGAGAACTTATATCTCGCAATTCAGTAAAAAATTAAATATATATATACATATATATATATATACATATATATGTATATATGTATATATATATATATATATATATATATATATTTTTTTTTTTTTTTTTCTAATTTCTATTTATTATTATTATTATTATTTAAATCTTGTAATGGAAACAAGTTTCCTTATAAAATAAATAGATCACAAAAATAAGGTTATTTATCGTTACATTGACACCATTTGAGAGTGAGCTCAGGTCATCCAGGTCTCTGAACAAAGCCTTTGCTCGTTGTTTCTTTGTTCCGGGCTGAACACGATCAGCATCACCACAAACACAAACAATGTGGTTAAGAAAGTGAAGCATCACTTGTGCGTCTGCGCTCGTGTCTAAACTTGCGTAAGGAGGAGATATTCTGGACCTAACGATGCTCATCTCTGGGAGTTATATTGAAAACTCATCTCATCTCTTCACGTCTGGCTCAGGGCCGGTCGTATCACACCTGTGAGATGATGGAGCTTCTGGTTTCCATCAGAAGGACATTACTGTCCGTCCATTGAATCTCTCTGGCCGAGTTAAGGCAGTGAAATGGTTTTGGTGGTGAGCCGCGTGTCTTACATACATTTCATGGCTTCTGCACACATTTCATCTCTCAAACTGATCTAAACCAGAGAGACGCTGATACCCATGACCAATCCCAAATCCAACATAAACCTCAGGAGAGGGGGAAGGATCTAGGAGATATGAATAATAAAGTGTGTTGTATTTTTAGGTTTTTGGAAGAAGATTGAAAGTTAGATAGGGAGAGAGAGAAAAATATCAGAAGTGCAGTGAAAACTAACCAACTTTCACCTTGAGCAAATATACTCAGATGTTTGGAGTCAGTAAGATTTTATATATTTTTGCATCAAGGATGCATTGCATTAATCAAAAGTGCAAGACTGTGGAATGCATATGTTTGGATATAAGTGACACAATGAGCTGCTGTTTACTGCACATGTACTGTACAATAAATATCATCCTGCTGCTGTCAGAAGTGCATTCTTCTTTCCAAAGATGCCAGAAATAGAGGCACCGATCATTCACTTGTACTTGGTATTTCTTCTGGTTTTCCAGTACAGATATCTAAACTTTCTTAAATCAAGATACATTTACTGGAGAAGCAGAATTCTTTAGGATATTAAACTCATCTACATCTGGGACGGCCTGGGGGTGAGCACATTTTCAGCAAATGACATTTTTGGTTGAACTGTATTTGGTTCAAGTCTTACTTTCAAAAAAATGTTTTTTACCAAAATGAGTTGAGTTTATGCTTAAAAGAAGAACATATGTCTGCCAATGTCTTCTGAATCAAATCATTCAGATTCCATCGTCAGATATTTTTTCTTGTTTTAAAGCATGCATGAATGCGTGTGTGTGTGTGTGTGTGTGTGTGTGTGTAATGACATGGGTATGACACAGGTATTACAAGGAGAGGGAGACTTATGAGAACATAACCCATGTCCCCATTTTTCAAAACACTTATAAATCATATAGAATGAGTTTTTTTGAGAAAGTAAAAATGCACAAAGTTTCCTGTGAGGGTTAGGGTTAGGTGTAGGGTTGGTTTAGGGCCATAGAATATACAGTTTCTACAGAATAAAAACCATTACACCTATGGGATGAACCCACTTTACACAAAAACAAACAGACTAAATAAACACGTACAAACGTTTCATGCACTTGAGCAAGAAGTCTTCAGTTTAAACAGTACTCTGTAGAGTTTACTGGAGCATGTTTGACTACAAATACTGGTTTGGTTTATCTACTTTTATGTCCAACTTTATATCCAGAGTTGCGCAAATATATACATTTAGTGATTTGAAAATATTGAATTAAAAAAATAAAATTAATAATTATTAATAAAAATTGTTAGCCTGCATGCACTGTAAGTCACTTTGGATAAAAGCGTCTGCTAAATGCATACATTTAATTTAATTTAATTTAATTTAATTTAATTTAATTTAATTTAATTTAATTTAATTTAATTTAATTTAATAAGATTTATTTTCAGTTCTTTGAAATTTTTAAAATTGACTAACTTTGAGGAAAAATTATTGTCTACATTTTTTTCAGTGCACACACTATAGAAATATTCTCAAGTTGCAAAGCCATCTGTGGCTTCATGACAATGCAATATGCATTTTAGAATTAATACAAAGTATATTTTATACTATTTTTACAGAGTAGCAAAAACAAATCTATTTTGATCGTGATTAGATGTTCTTAACATGCATTTGTCACAGAAGGAAAAACAGGAATATGTATTTCTGATCTGGAATCAGTTCCACATTCACATAAATCCTCTCAACTTAAGATAAACAAAGTACTCTTGACATCTAGTGGACAAAACTGAGATCACAGTTGTCACCATCTCATTTTCCTTGTCTGATACTGCGCTTTAAAATCTTGTGAATTATTATGAGAATGTGTTCATTACAGAGTCATTAATTAATTCACTGATCTTGGATTGTTATTATACTTTGATGACCTTTATTGCATTTCATAAACTGAAAAAAAATGGTAAAGGATTCTCAGATCTTGCTAAATTTATATTATTTTACAAAAGAAGCAGCATTGAATTAAACATGCAATTATGAAGTAGACAGATTTTGTATTGCGTTTTTTTTTTTTATTGCAACTTATTTTTTTTATTAATTAATTGATTAATATTTAATTATTCCTTAGTGACAATTAAATGAAAATTACAACAGTATGCACAGTTGCACTTTCCCAATCCTGTCCCCTTTTTCTCTCACTTTGTTTCCTGTCAATATATACTGTCCTACTAACAAAAGGCAAAAATTGCATAAATAAATAAATAAATGTCAACAATATTTGTGCATATACAGGTCCATGCGATCAGCTAAACGTTCTGCATGACATCCAGACAGCAGTTTCATTTCAACTGTGTAGAAACATGATTTATCTATTATAATGCATGCATTGTTTTTATTTGTATTCACCCAGTGAGAGATCAAACACCTGCTGATCATTTATGCAATAACTGCATTTTAACAATATGTCATGTGTGTTATGAGCTTAATGTGAATATTCAGTTTAACAGAAGCAATGATTTCCAAACCGAAGGAGAATATATGGCATACATTATATTTTTCCTCACTTGACTTAAGTTTGATTTGTTGAATTTGTATTTGTATTAGAAAGTTGTATTTAAGTTGATACAATACATTTTATTTATTTATTTATTTTCTTTTTGGACTTATTTGTTATTTCCAATATTTTTATTAAAAAAACACATCTTTTAAAACACTGAAACTGCAAATAAACAATTAAATAAAAACTACACTAGAAAAAAAATACACTATACATATCATTGCTATGAAATTTCACTAATAATTACAAAGAATCAGCAAGAAACACATTGAACTACACATTCAGTTTTAAAATAGAAACACTGTATTTCATGTTTAATTCACTGTTACTTTCCATTTCTTTGTAATTATTTGAGAAATGTACAAGCGATTTCATGATTAAAAATTCACTCCAAATGTAAAGATTTTAATTTATGAGATACACAATGATTTTAGCTACTCACCTTTGAGTTTCCATCCAGGCTTTTTAGCAAACCTGAGTGAGATGACCTTATCAAAATGACATCTGCAAATACACAGTGACAGCGAATGCCACGGTCCTGAAATCAAGACGTTACACGACAGCCGTCCTGACTTTCACGTTGTTTTGAGGAAGCAAAACACAGATAAGAGGAAGTGAAGTGCAATGCAATTGCATGAAAATTAGTCTCACGGTCAGACAATCATACATTTAATCAATGCAATTAAATGAGAGGCATCATTCATTTATCATCTGTAAGGGAATAGTTCACACCAAACTGTAAATGTGCTCACCCTCAAGCCATCAAAGATGAGTTTCTTTCTTCATCAGGTTTGGAGAAATGTAGCATTGCATCAGTGTCTCATCAATGGATGCTCAGCAGTGAATGGGTGCCGTCAGAATGAGAGTCTGATAAAAACATCACAATAATCCACAGCACTCCAGTCCATCATGTCTTCAGCAGGAAAACCTGAAAGAAACCCATCAAGACATTAACTAAAATATGAAGGGGGTGTAAAATAAACCATGTTTGTATTTTATACAGAATGTGTCTAATCAAACTTCACTAAATGAGAAAACACTGAACGTCTTTGATTAGTTTTCTCTCACTAATGGGATTGAATTCAGTGTCCTTTGAGGAAATCAGCTGAGAAACAGTGTGACTATAAAACCGTTCCCTAAAAACACGAGCAGCCAATCAGATGAGACGAGGACGTGATGAGGTCAACATGACAAACTACATGAAAATTACAGACTAAACCTGTCTGTCTAAAAGCAAACAACACTTCTAATAAAAGAGGAGAAATATAAACATTAAGTAGCAAAATGTTTTTAGTGAAAATTATTTAATATCGAATTTAGCTTCTTTTAATGGTGATATTAAGTTGTATAAAGTAAATAAACAAATAAAAATTGACCTCCATCAAGTAACATTTTGGTCTACGTCTAAAGAAAGTTGATTAGCTAACTGTAGTTTGATAATGATATTTTTACTTGGTGTGAATGTTTCTATGGGATTTTTATTTTTATTTTTTATGAATATTAAATAATGTAGTGTTTACACCAAACCATAAATGTAATATGAGAAAAAAATGAATGTAAAAATATTAGTCGGTCCATTTTTTGTTAGTGTCAATGCTGATCATTAAAACTATAAACCCACACAGAGAGAGAATGTTCCAGAACGTTGGATAACTTAATGCAAACATCATTATCATGTCTTTAGAGAAAACACTGAGAGAAACATTGTTTTCAAGGAGATTAAAGCTAAAGAATGTCATTTCTATGCAACTGGTATCATCAAATAGAATTGCAACTGACTAGACGGTTTTAAAGTTTATAAAAGCGACTGGTGGACAGTGACAGAGAACTGGACATCGGAATGTTCCAGCAACCAAAATAGAATGTTCAAACGCGAACTTTAGATCAAAAAGGTCAAAAGGTCATCTTTAGAACAGGAATCCAGCAATTCGCTTGTTAAGTCTGACGTCACGTAGCAGCTAGTGATGGCCGATTTGTGAACGAATCGTTCAATTTAACCGGTTCTTCTTAGTTAACCGGTTGAACCAGTTCACCAAATCGAACTGAATCGTTTGAAACGGTTCACGTCTCCAATAAGCATAAATTCACAAATTACTTAAGCTGTTAACTTTTTTAACGTGACTGACACTCCCTCTGAGTCAGAATAAACCAATATCCCGGGGTAATCCATTTACTCAAACAGTACACTGAATGAAATGCTGTGAAGACCGAACTGAAGATGAACACCGAGCCAAGCCAGATAATGAACGAACATGCCCACTGCTGGAGCAGTTCTCGTTCTCGAGTCAAGAACCGGTTGCTTCGGTTTTCGGATCACCAGTACACTCAACCGAGAATCGTTTCTGTCGGACGCGTCCGAATTGAGAACCGATGAACTGATGATACTGCGCATGCGTGTAATTTTGTAAGTATTTTGTTAAACATCGGAAAGTTTGATAAAATAACTATATTTTATTTTGATTTTTTTTTATTATTATTTTTTTTTTAGATTAATGTTTCCAATCTGTATATTGTATATAATGTATAGGCCCAATGGGTTTTCAGGGAAGTTGGACAATAATTAAGACTCTAAAGACTCTTATGTTTAATATAGCAATAAGGGATGATTTATGAGATATCAGTACTGTATTTATAGTTAATGATGACATTCACAAATTGAGTTTGTAGTAAACAGAACATGAACACGAGTAGAGCAGCTGATGATACTGAACTGCAGCACGTGCTGGTTAGAGCGATTCTCGTTCTCGAGTCAAGAACCGGTTGCATCGGTTTTCAGATCATCAGTACACTCAACCGAGAATCGTTTCTGTCGGACGCGTCCGAATTGAGAACCGATCCCTTACGAAAAATAACCATGGTTTTATTATAGTAAAACTGTAGTAACCCATGGTTTTTTGGCGTATTGACTGCCATTTGTAAAACCACAGATTTACTACAAATACCATGGTTAAACTATGGTTAATATAGCAAAACCATGGTTAATTTGTGGTTACCATGGTTTAACTACAAGAACCATGGTTTTTTGGTTTTATTTGTAGTAAAACCATGGTTAATTTTCATAAGGGGATGAACTGATGATACTGCGCATGCGCGATTCAGCGTGAAGCCAACTGACTCACAGCATGTCTCTGAACCGAAGGGATTCTTTTGGTGATTGATTCTGATTCTGTAGTAATGTTATGAGCGCGGGTATTTCGAGGGCTTGGATGAAGGGCAATCTGGCGAAACGTAAGTTCATTTAATAACAAATACATCGCAATGGATTATGTTTAGTAAGTGGATCATGGTTTCTGCGCTGATGACACCTAATTTATTTACTTTATATCTTCAAGACTTAAATTCTCATATGCACATTATTGCTGTTACTGTATTTAGGTGTTGTTGCAAAACTCAAATGTAAACTTTTCATGATTATGAGGTTTTAACTGACTAAAGTTATGATTACTAACTTTATATATTTGAATGTTTGATAGACGTGACGCCATTACGTCATCGCCAATGACGTCATTACGTCGAGCGTGAAAGAACCGATGAACCGGTTTTTTCAACCGGTTTATTGAATCGAACCGTCCGAAAGAACCGGTTCGCGGAAAAGAATCGAACTTCCCATCACTAGTAGCAGCGCTTCCGGGTCCAAACACTCTATCAGTTACCATGAGAAAACAACAGAAGGTGCTAATATAAACTCACAATGTGATAGAATATTAGCGAAAAAGTTATAATCTTAACCTTTAACTCCATACCGAAGTCCCAGATAGCCAGACAATGAAAATATAAATATTCAAAAAAATATTAAAAAATTATTTTGTGTTTGGGACGCTGTGAGCAGGGAGACTGTAGCGTATACCGTCAGTCTGAAAGTGTTTAGCTTAAATGATTAATATGAATAGACTAAACAGTGCTCATAAACGGCTCCTGAGGTCGTATTCTCAAGTGAAGTGAGTTGAGGCTTGGACCCGGAAACAGCGCTTCTTACGTCATCACTTAACAACCGAATATAGGCAATATATTTATTTATTCTAAGAACATATGCTAATATTTAAAATATGCTTTCAAAACGTCCGTTTTTAATGTTATGTGAGCAGTAAGAGAACATTAAAGAATTACTACAATGAAAATGGAGAATATAAAAAAATAACAACTGATTCAAAATATGAATAATAAACTATAATAGTATCTCAATGATAATAAAATAACACGAGCGATGTATAGATAACACTTTGAGAATATTATTAAAGACCAGATAACTTTACTGGAAGAACATTTGTTCATTACGTTCAGCTGGGAATGTGTGAGATGGGAAAGGTCGAGCTGAAGTGAAGGTCAGATGCGCTCCGGTAAATAACTGCATCGGAGGTTTGTCCTGCTGAACGCAGAGATGAAACATGCGATGAAAACATGTTCTCGTGTGCTGCAGTCAGCACTTACAGCGGCTTTCAGCTGCAAACTGTAAATGGGAAGTGAAAGGTGGGTCACGGCTGTCAGGAGACCGAACGCAAAGACAGCAAGAAGAACCAAACCAGAAGCAGCTCGTAATGACGAAGGATAGTGTTTATTTTATTTTTATTATTATATGTCATGTATTCAAATGCTATGATGTAGAAATAAAAGTAAACAGGTTTGAAAAACATGAATATATATATATTCTTTGAGTCTCGTTACCAGCAGGGATTGTAATTATAAATTAGCATGTTTATCTCCTGAATTATTCACATGTATACTGCCACAACAGGTGATATTTAGATCAAATTGAAGATTCAAAACCTCGGATTATAGAAAACTGGTCAGATTAATCTGAATTTGAAGTTTGATGCTTTAAAATTATAAAAAAATAAATAAATATAAATATAAATATAAATAAATAAAATTATATATATATATATATATATATATATATATATATATATATATATATATATATATATACTGTAAAATCTATTTTTCATAATAGTATTAACTCTTTCCCCATCAGCATCAAAGCATTCTTTTTTTTTTCTACACTTGAATGTAAGTAGGTTTCATAAAAATGTATATTTTTGAGCAAAAAGATGAGAATTGTTTTTTTTTTTCAAAAACTACACCTGTATAATATTCAGTAAAATTATTTTTACTGTACATTTCAACATTTTACTCTGTAACATTATGCCGTTTTCATTTATATGCTGTTTATCGCTGATTATCGCATTATTTCTCATATGCATCTGTTTCGATGAGACACCGCTAGTTTTTCCATCCTGTGTTTTTGTTCGGGAGGTTTTGTACTCATTCAGAAGATGTGTAACAGCGCCCCCAAGTGTATAACAGTGAAAACACAAAAAGCAATAAATCTTGTCAATGGTGGGGAAAGAGTTAACATAACAAGCTGATGAAATTTGAAATTTGTATCAAATTGAAGATTTACAACTTCAGATAATAGCACACTGTTCAGGTGATGCTGAAGTTGAAGCATGATGTGTGATGAGGAGGAGACAGCCGAGCGCTGGAGCATGAAATCAACTCAACACGTTACTCACCGACCGTCATCCTCCTAAACAACTGGACTTTCTGAGTCAGGAGTTTCCTGAAGAGCCGAGCTGCGTGAAGCGAACGGAGAGAAGCGTGTGATGAATCCAGACCTGATCAGCAGTGACTGCGGATGACATCTCGACACGCGAGGATGATGACGTTAAACATCACACGAAAACCGTCACCTGAGACATCCCCGAAACGCTGTACCTCTCAGCTCTTTCTGACAGACGTCTAATGGAGAGCCATTTGAGAGTCTCCTGTACTGTAACGTGTCCAGTCGTGTCTCTTTTATGAATTTAATTATATATATATATATATATATAATTTAGTATAAATTAAAAGTCTTAAAACAAATCATATCATTAAAATACAAATTAATATTTTATTTTTTTATTTATTTGGTACTGTATAACAGTAATGAGAATTTGGGGCATGAATGTGAAAATTAAATTAAATTAAATTAAATTAAATTAAATTAAATTAAATTAAATTAAATTAAATTAAATTAAATTATAATCATTTTCTTTATGCAAAAAAAATATTTAAAAAAATTAAATAAATAAATAAAACTGTTGTTAATTTTTTTATGATCCTGAAGTGAAATCATCCAGGCATTCTAAGTGTGAGCGCACAGGATGGGAGATAAGAGAGAGAAAGAGCGAGAGAGAGAGACTCAGAGAGAGAGAGAGAGAGAGAGAGAGAGAGAGAGCCTCAGCAGTGTTTCTCTCTATGTTCTGCTCTCTCCATCTCCACTCGTTCATGATCGCTGTGTTTAATGATGGACCTGAAAGGATGAACTCGGAGGACGTTTGGAGACGGTTCTGCTGTGAGTATCCCATGAGGAGCTGAAGAATCGTTTCATCCAGGAATCAAACACGTGTGATCACCATGGATCTTTCGTTCATGGCTGCGCAGGTATGTTTGCCATTATTCATTAAAGATTCAAGTGTCACAGAAACATCAGTCTGTTCACTTGGAGTTTAGAGCTCAAGATCCTCATCAAGATCCTCATGACATGATTTCACGTCCTCTGACAGCTTCTTCGTTCCTCTCTGTGCAGTTCAACTAACATCACAGAGACTAGTTTAGTTTACTGGCTCGCTTATTCATGCATATCTGTTTATTATTTATATTTAATGGATTTATTCTGGTTAACAAAGTGACTGTAGCCTCTTTGCTACCCAGAATAAATCCATTAGATATAAATATAAATAAGATACTAAAGTCAGAGGATCTCAAACATTTCTGTGAACTCCTCCACATTCATTTGATGCCTCTATATTCTTGTATGACAGGTAGGAAGTTATTTGGGATTTTTTTTTTTCTTTTTTTTATTATTTAAATAAATGTGTAAAATGTTTTAAAAATTAATAATAAAATAAAAAAATGAACACAAAATTCAAATTAAATGCATGAAAACAAACGCAATGAAAATAAATGTTACAATTGACTTTATTTATTTTCAATTACAGTCTAATGCAAAATCCCCAAAATCTATCAAATGTGTAATATTATGAACATTATAAACTATGCATACAAAGATGTAAATATTTAGTTTAAGAGTCAAGAGTATATCAAGTTTCCTCAGTGAAGTCTTTTCTATTTTATTAAGAACAAATCTTTTATTTTAACGGTTAAACGGTATTTAAACTCACTTTGCAGAAACCATTCTTACTTGTATTATTTGAAAGTGATTTAATAATATCCTTCACAGGGAAGAAAGAATGTGTGAATGAATAAACGCTCTTTATTCAGGTCCATCACACATCAATGAAGAAGAAAAATTACTGTTTTAGACACTTCATGCATTTCGACTAATAAAGAGATGTGTTTTATCGAGACCAGACTGATTGTATATCATCTGCACGTCAGAAGCAGTTGAACAATTGAACCTATTTGTCTTTCGATGACTTTTCGGATGTGATGATAAAACAAGAGTGATTGCATATGAATACAGCACACTCCATTAACCTACTGGAAGAACAACTCCATGAATCGAGCATTGTGAAAAACTGTATTGTTCTCAAACTTCACATCAGACTATGAGTAAATGCATCTGCCATGACCACACCAACACGAGCACGAGCGAGCAGACAGAGCAGACAGCAGGTGCTGAACAATCAGAAGTGTCCCACATCATCACTCAGAGAAAGTCTCGCGGCGCCGGACGGCTCACGTTTCACACAGCAGGAATGAATCTTCTAAAGTAAATGTGTCAGACGGGCTCCAGTGACCCTCCAGAGCCACGAGCGCGTGACACACACACACACACACACACACACACACAATACAGTCACTGTTTCACACTTTACTCAACACAAATCCAGAATGGGCATGATGAATAAGAACATATAAAAGCAGATAGAAGTTATTATAACATGAATGCTGTAGAGAAATATGTACATATATTGAAGTAGGCTTTTACAGGAAAATAAAATGTTAGGCTTTTGATTGCAAAATGTCACATTTATTTCAGTGTGTTACCATTTCTTTGTAGTTATCAAAATCAGAATCAGAATGAAGAATTATTTGTAAAATTTACTAGCAATTCCTGAATGGAAATTGTTTCAAAGTAAATCATACACAATTTTTTCCCCAGTGAATATCTAATTTAGTATTATTTATATACTTTAATATATAAATGTATTATTATTATTATTATTATTATTATTATTATTATTATTATATATTTAAGCATTATTTGAGTAATTTTATGTGATTTGTCATATTTATTATTATTTTATTTTTATTGTTTTAATAATATTATTCAGGTTTCTTTCTTTTTTTTCTTTTTTTTTTTAAATGCTTCAAATTAAACTAATTTAATTTAGTTGCCAATACAGCATTTCTCATTTTTATTTAGTCTATAGTTTAGTTTACTTTCATTAATACTTATATTTTTTTATTTGATTCTAAGTTTATTCAGTAATTTTTTGTAAAATGATTTTGTCATTTTATTAGTATATATATATATATTAAATAATATTATTCAGGTTACATTTATTGTGTATTTCAGTTTTAACTTAGTTGTTATATTACATTTTATGTATTTCAAGTTTTTTATATATATATATATATATATATATATTTGTGCATTAATTCAAATTTTCTTTTAAAATGTTTCATTTAATATTTTTATTTTATTATTATTATTATATTTAATTTGATCCTTATTTCAATCAATACAAATGTTTTGGTTTATATTTATTCAACAACTAAAACCCTAGTGAACATGCATTTAGTGTTTGTCATAAATGACATTCACACATTCTGAATGTGTTTTGGGGTCACTGCATGTACTGTAAACTCATGCTGTCAACTTTATTTATGACCTACTCATGAATCCAGCACTTGAAAAATGAAAACGGAGTGCTAGGAGAACAAGAAATGCTGGCATTAGTAATTTAAGCATTGTGTTGTTTAGAGATGCTGTAACGCTTCAGACACGTTCTGCTCCCTGTGGAGCTTTGTTTCTATCTGTGGCAAATGGTCAATGGCGATTTGTTGCTCACTAGCACCCACTCCATAAAGGCGGCGAATGAATCCTGAGGTGCACCTCCAGACAACCGCACTCTGTACACCTTGTTGAACCCAAAGAGGTTGCTGGAATGATTGGCGACCTCCACAAATATCGACGAATGAACCTCACGTAGTTTTCTACAAAGTCCCTCCTTCTGACAAGCACAGTCTGCTCTGATTGGCCAACTGACCCAGTCTTGGGTATATATATATATATATATTATTATTATTATTTTTTTTTTATTTTTTTTTGATGATTCCCCTCATCCCCTGAGGTAACAACAACTATATTGACGGGCTTTTATATACAGCAGTCAACAGGCAACATTAATAATAAATCCTTTTATTAGTTTGTGGATTTGCTTGAGCTAGAAAGAACTATTGAACATAAATAAAATGTGCAAAAGTATTTTGAAAAAATACCCTTAGAAAGAGCTACTGCATTACTGCATTCAAACTTCCAGACTGACTCAAATGATTCGCGAACCCGCTCCGAACTCCCGAACTGACTCAAATGAATCATGCTCCGAACTCCCTAACTGATTCAAATGATTCGCGATCCCCAAACTGACTCAAATGATTCGCGAATCCGCTTTGAACTCCCGAACTGACTCAAATGATTCGCGATCCCACTCCGAACTCCCGAACTGATTCAAATGATTCGCGATCCCCAGACTGACTCAAATGATTCGCGAACCCTATACGAACTCTCGAATTGATTCAAATGATCCGCGAAGCCGCTCCGAACTCCCGAACTGACTCAAATGATTCGCGAACCCGCTCCGAACTCCCGAACTGACTCAAATGAATCACGCTACGAACTCCCTAACTGATTCAAATGAATCATGCTCCGAACTCCCTAACTGATTCAAATGATTCGCGATCCCCAAACTGACTCAAATGATTCGTGAACCCGCTACGAACTCCCGAACTGACTCAAATGATTTGCGATCCCGCTCCGAACTCCCAAACTGACTCAAATGATTCGCGAACCCGCTTCGAACTCTCAAATTGATTCAAATGATCCGCAAAACAGCTCCGAACTCCCGAACTGATTCAAATGATTCGTGAACCCGCTCCGAACTCCTGAACTGACTCAAATGATTCGTGAACCCGCTCCGAACTCCCGAACTGACTCAAATGATTCGCGATCCCACTCCGAACTCCCGAACTGATTCAAATGATTTGCGATCCCCAGACTGACTCAAATGATTCGCGAACCCTATACAAACTCTCGAATTGATTCAAATGATCCGCGAAGCCGCTCCGAACTCCCGAACTGACTCAAATGATTCGCGAACCCGCTCCGAACTCCCGAACTGACTCAAATGAATCACGCTACGAACTCCCTAACTGATTCAAATGAATCATGCTCCGAACTCCCTAACTGATTCAAATGATTCGCGATCCCCAAACTGACTCAAATGATTCGTGAACCCGCTACGAACTCCCGAACTGACTCAAATGATTTGCGATCCCGCTCCGAACTCCCAAACTGACTCAAATGATTCGCGAACCCGCTTCGAACTCTCAAATTGATTCAAATGATCCGCAAAACAGCTCCGAACTCCCGAACTGATTCAAATGATTTGCGATCCCCAAACTGACTCAAATGATTCGTGAACCCGCTCCGAACTCCTGAACTGACTCAAATGATTCACGCTCCATACTCTGAACCAGGAAGAATTAGGAAGCGTGCATTGTGAGGGCGCTCTGAATAGAGGCAGTGAAGGCAAAGGATTAAAACCTCTATTAAAACAGATGTCCAAATGAACTAAAAGCACGTTCTGGGCGCACGGAGAGGTGGTGGTATGCTCAAGAGCTATATTTGGAAGTGGCGGTACTGAGTACCAAATGATTCGCGATACCGGCCCACTTAAAGCACTGAGAGTCGCCTGACAGACACAGTGATGAAGCCATTTCACGGGCTTAACTTTGATAAAGAATATCTCTTTGGTTTTGAAACTTTAGTCTTTGCAACTCCAGGGATCTTATCTATGCACAGCTTGTAACACTCCAAAGAGAAAGGAAAAATTTTAATCGCATTTGACCCCTTTAAAATAACAAAATGTTTATATTTATGCATTTTAATATTATTTTATTTTATTGAAATGTATGCTAATTTACTCCCAAATTCTCATTACTCTAATTTAAATCTTTACATTTTAAAATACATTTTAAATCTTTAAATTGTAACATTTATCATGATTGCATTTGTCGAGCTGCATTTAATCTGTGCTAATTTAAACGTTTATTTATTTTTTCTTAACATTGCAAAATGTAAACTTAAAATTCATAGAATCAAGTCAGAATCTCAAAATATAAAATCATAATCATGAGATATAAACCTTACCTTTAAACTTTTTTTAAAGTGGGAAAAATAATAATTGTGAGAGATAACTCAGAGTTTGAAGGAGTTTGAAATGTGAGAATTCTGAGTTTACATCTTAATTAAAGAGAAATATATTAATTATTACTTTTTTCTCAGAATTGACAGTTATAAGACAAAATTGTAAGATATTTAAAGATAAAAAGATGCAATCAACTTTATTTTTTTTCATGGAGGGAAATAATAAAAATAAAAAAGCAAACGAAACATAAACGTAATTTGTCAATACAAACAATCAGAAATGACTATGATTCAACAGAAACAGTGACACTCTTAAACACTTTCTTTGATATTTTACAACATTCATTAAATGTGCTTTCACTGTCCAAATACTTTGATTTTCCACTTGAGTAATTCAATACAGAAGTAGGTCAATTCTATTAGAAAAGCTCATTAGCATGACAGAGAGCTGAATGGAGTGTGGAATGAGTTGAAAATGCTTTTTTCATCCAGCTGTAATGAAGCTTTCCTCCGCCGTCTGTCCCTTCATTCACAAGTGAAATTTATTTTCCAGCTCCAGAGGCTTAAATATTGAAATGGCATTATAAAACTGAGAGGTGGGGTGTTTCATGAAGAGCAAGTTTTACAGTTTTGTACAATAACTTTGCTACTATTTTCAGAACCTTGATGTCATTTTTCAAAACTCTAGACACAAAACGTGTATCACTTGTAACACAGTCTGTCTAATGTTCAAAACATTGCATTGTGCATTCACATCTTTAAAGAAATCTCGCACAATCATTGGTTCAAAACACAAATCTACTGTGAAATACCATTGAAACACAACTATAGATCACTCACACACAAGCAACCGATAGTTTCACTGTGTCATTTAGAACAAAATAGGTGAAACAGATTGCATTATGGTATTACATGTACAGTAAATACATCTCTGTAAAAGTACTGCAGCAGTAGAGAGAATACTACAGACACAGTGGAAACATTGAATAAAGTTTGTAATATATCGATGCAAAACACTACAGTACAATCACACCATAGGTTTATTTGAATCAAAGCAAAAGTAATTAGCTATGAAATAGAAAATGAAAGACAGTACTGTAAAACATGTATTGTAAGAAACAATAAAAGCACATCTGTCTTGGCCAGATTAAAACCTGCCTCATCCAAATATATGAATCTGTGAAGGTCATCATCAGCATCCAGCTCCATCACCCTCTAAAAATACCTTTTGGAAAGAGATTTAGAGATTACTGGACAATGTAGAATTTTTGGGAAGGTTTTTTACAAATATTAAGCTACATCGATGGATATTGTAGTCTAATTTGTTCATGCTCCACGCTAATTGGTGACAATGAATCTCGTTATCTTGAAACTTTTATGATGAGTGAACAAATGATCTAAGTTGTATGTGTATTGTATCCAAGCAATTGAAAAAAAAGGGTTAGAGTTTTGGAAAATGTGCATTTTGATCATCGGTTGTGAGTTTTGTGTCTAGAGTTGTGAGAAATGACATCGAGGTTCTGGAAATAGCAATAACAAAGTGATTGTAAAAAGCAGTGATGTTGAATTTGTTCACATCTAATGAGTTCACACTGTTCCCTACAACTGTAATAACATAGTTTCTTTTATTAATAATTCATGCTTAAAAAGAAAACACATTGGTTTGTAATTTAGCTTTCTGTCATGTGCCTCAAGTTTAATTCTCTTCATTCATTCATTCAAGCCAGTGCCATTCCAGCATAATTGATATACATATTATTTTATGCTTTTAATTTTTATTTGTTTTATTTTATTTTAGTAAGTTTGGGATATTTTGTTGTGTTTTTGTCATTATTTGTATTATTATGCTACAAATGACAATCAAATAAATGCATAAAACTAGGTAATCTTTCAAAATCTAATCAAAATGAAATTTAAAAAAATCCCTCAATTTCTGGCAAACAAAATGCTGCACAACAGAGGTTTACATTTAAAACATTTCATCATCATCATCATTATTATTATTATTATACTTCTGATTCATGCATCCAAATCTTGCCCAATTCTGAGGCATTCTATGTTATAATAGTTTAAATGATACCTGTCATAAAGAAAACAACAAAACTAAATAAACAAACAAATAAAAGCAGTATCGCCTCATCATTAGCACGAGACAATGAGTGAATCAGGATTATTATAGTTCATTCAACCTGAAACATAAAAAAAAGTTGTAGTTATTCAAACAGTTATTCAAACGTATCATTTTCATTTAGTTTAACCATTAATTAAAAATAAAGTCATTACAAAAATATAAATAAAACAAAGATCTATAGACAAATGACAAATACAATAAAAATCACTAACACTTGAACAAAATAAAAATGAAAACAGATATAAGAATAAAAAAATCTAACTATTATTAATCATATCTCAACAATAATAATAAGAAAGTCACTGCATTTCTCATCCACACTACACTGCAACACTTTCACATTTTAAAGTGGCTACATTTAGTATTGGAAATTTTTTTTAATAAACATGCTTCATTATAAAAGATGAAGCCCTGAAGAACTTGATATTACATGCTTCTTAGCAGACGATGTAGATACAGTGCTCATGTTTGTGTCACTGTGGATGAGGAAAGGCTTGTTGTGTTCTGTGCATGTACAGTAGCAATGACACTGCACTGTTGGGTTATGAATGTCTCACCCAATAAATCACTATCACTTCCCTCTTCCTAAATATTATGGCACGTGTGTGTGTGTGCGTGTGTGTGTGTGTGTGTCTGTGTGTGTCTGTGTGAGTGTGTGTGAGTAATTGCATGCATGTCATGAGTGCTCTTGTTTTTGTGACATATCAGGACACAACTCTGCATATATATATAACCCATAACCCATGTCTCCATTTTTCAAAACGCTTATAAATCATACAGAATGAGTTTTTTTGAGAAAGTAAAAATGCAGAAAGTTTCCTGTGAGGGTTAGGGTTAGGTGTAGGGTTGGTGTAGGGTGATAGAATATACAGTTTGTACAGAATAAAAACCATTACACCTATGGGATGAACACACTTTACACAAAAACAAACATGAGTGTGTGTGTGTGTGTGTGCGTGTGTGTGTGTGTGTGTGTGTGTGTGTGCGTGCATGCGTCCGTGTGTGTGTGTGTGCGTGTGTGTGTATGTGTGTGTGAAACACTCCTGAGGCCATGATTCAAAAACAGACGATCTGAGAAGTATCTTCTGACAGAGCAACAGCATCTATGCGAAGCGCTCTGCTTTACATCAGTTCTCGTGTGGATGTTATTTGATGGTTTTTATCCTCAGCGCCCGTGGCTGGATTTGATCAGGTTGTATAGAGTTATTCCTCACATGCATGTTCACACAACAACTATGCTGGGACCACCCTAGCAAACACATATGAACCAGGCCCATTAGGTTTATAAATCCAGCTCCTGTGCGTGTTGAACTCTCTGTGTTTCAGCTGCCGATGATGGGTGGTGCGTTCATGGACACGTCTCCTGTGGACGACTGCAGCGCGGAGCACTCGCTCTTTAACTCCTCGGCCAGCGTGAACGCACTGCCTCCTGCATCATCAGCACCGGTCCAGCAGGAGGAGCCACAGCGTGTGTCCAGCGACGCCGTCTGGCTCTGGATCGCCATCTTCGCCACCATCGGAAACATCGTGGTGGTCGGAGTCGTCTATGCTTTTACATTCTGAGGACGGAACAGATACAATATGAAACAACCAATCAGAGCTGCGGTCCCTAACTTTGTTTGTGTTCAAAATGTAGAAAAATGTATATAATAAGCGAGTACACCATGAATCCATTTTCCAAACCGTGTATTTAGCTTGTCTTGAATCACTAGGGTGCACCTATAATAAGTGTTTATATTCTGACTATTTTAGATTGCTTCGGAGATACCGCGGCGGAGTAACCCAGTACCTTTGTGATTCTTCATAGACATAAACAGAGAGAAGTAGTTCCGGCTACGATGTTCTTCCGCAAGACGCAAGCAGTTCTGTTTATTAACCGCTAGAGCGTCATAAGTTACAGACTGCAGCTTTAAGACACTTCTTAACATTGACTTTATGCAACTGGCCTCTGGTCGACAAATATGATCTGATCATAGAAAATCTGTGTAGAAAGTGAAAGCTCAGTGTGTGTATAGTAAACTGTATATTTCAGAGAACAGTCTTTATTTTTCAAAATCAGAGTTGCATGAATCTGTTTCTGTAGCATTTTTATTTATTTATTTTTTTGGGTGAAAATGCCATTTACTATTAAAAGTTAAACAACCAATATCCGTCAGTTTCCCTGTCACCTAATTCTGATTCAGAAACGATGCACAGATCATTACGGCTGTATCAGCGGCGTCTGATGGAGTCACTGATGATAAAAATATGATGTTTACCTATTTAACAAGCTCTGTTTCTACACAATATTGGCAGCTCAATCAATCTAATGCCAGTCATAGGCTCCTCAGTCTACATGACATCATGTCCACATGCATTATGGATCAACATCATTTGTAAACCTCCCAGAATGCATCAGTGCTGACAGCTCTACATGTTAAAGTCAGAGCTGCAGAGATCGACCGGCCAGACCAGACCAGACCAGACCAGAATCTCTCTCAAGCTCAAAAAGTCCAAAACAGACTCATAGAAGTAATAACTTATGACATGAAATCCCTAACACAGACATCCAGCTATAAAAAGGTAAAGATAATACATGCACGATTGCAACTATGTATAGTTTGTGTGTTGTTCTAGTCATCCTCAGGTAATAAATGAATAATGCATTGCTAACTGACATTGCATTTATTACAGTGGCCTATAGAAACTATAAAACATATGTTTTGCCTTATTTTGTGGTCAAATAAATACATAAATAAAAATAAATTAAATCGTAGAATATAAACAAACCATAAAACTGACATTAGGAAAATATAGGATTTATTTTACAAATTATTGGTAACTGTCCAGCAGTGCATTTTATTTCTTAGCCAATTAAAGGTAAGTAAAAAATAAAACCTGTTGAAATGGTGAGAAGAAAATCATGCAATGTCAGATATATATAATTCCCATGCATTTACAGAATTTAAATATATTATTATAATAATTCTCATCAGCATTATAATTATTAATACTAAATAAAAGCATTATAAAAAAATCTAAGTTACTGTATTTACTGCAGATCTAGCATGAACTGTGCTTTACCTGTTGTCCAGCAGGAGGCGCTGATGCTAAAAGAATAAACTTAAACCAATCTCACCTGAATGTTTTTATTTTTTTATTTTTTTATCTAACCTGAAGTCTTAAATCCAATAGTCGTTTATAATCGTAATTATATTGTAACTGATTGACACAAATAATATACTGCAAACAAATGCAGAATTGAGGTGCAGTTCTGATAACAGTGAGGATGATTCTTTTAAAGACGGGAATGACATGATAAATAATGGGTGAACTATTGCTTGTGTAAAGCCAGAGGAACACAGAGGAGACACAGTGTGTTTATCTCCACTTACATAACCTGATGAGTGTGTGTGTGTGTGTGTAAACAGATGTGACATAACGAGCATCACAAACACATGCTATCATCAGCAGAGAAGAATCTGAACCGCTGAACAGTACTTTCAATCTTTATATTTATTACTATTAAAAGAAAAACTTTTATATAATAGTATAGTAGTAGAAGACTTTATTGTCCTCGAAAGGAAATTTGTTGAGGACTACATGTTGCTGCATAAACATGCAAAAAATACAATAATAAAAATGTTAAATTAAGACTTTAAAATGTATTTAAAATTAATAAAATAAGCTGTTATTCAGCATTCATACAGATACAGACACAAAATAATTATACCTATTAAGTTTACACATATGTGTACTTTGGTCACAGCACTTATATATAATTGCCAGTGGTTTGATTGCTTTTATTGCAGCTTTGGATGAAAGTGTCTGCTAAATGATTAAATGTAGAAGTGACCTGAAGCGCTTCAATGATAATCCATGTAAAAAACAAAAACAAAAAACAAACAAACATTGCATTGCAGTTATTTCACCAGTAACTAAGTAAATAAATAAATATGACTTGGTCTGACAGACAATTGTTTCTATTTCTGAAACGAGCGGAGTGTTTTCTATTTTCGTTTTATTTATGCATTGCCATGCTACACGTAAATAAATAAATAAACACAAGGTAAAACCCTGGAACATGTCCAAAAAGTATTGCATTAGTTGGTGAATTTTGCTGGGAGAAAGCAGTCCTGTTCACGAGTGAAAGGTAAAGTGATTGTGCTGTGTTTGGCAGAGAGCTGCTTCATCTGGCAGAGCTTTACTGAGAAGTTATAAATCATTACACTGAAGAAACAAGGTTAAGATGACTCCACGCCGTCCAGACATGAGCACGTTCATCCGGTCCACCCACAGTAATGAATTTCAAACATGCTCCTGGACTTTAAATATGACTCTGTGGTTTTGGGAGCTGGGTGAAGTGAGAAACGACTCTGAAAACTGCTGGAAAATCAGAGTCAATAAACGTACGCTTTATTTTATCTGGATGATATTTAAATCCTGGATGCAACTTACAATTGAATTGTTGTAATTTATATGAATTAACATGCCATGCACTAGTGTTATTTTTGTATCACTGATACACTATACAGTTTTTGTTAATATATTGAATTGGATTTCATAAAATATATAAATATATTAACAAAAACTGTATATTTATTCTGCATATATATTAGGTTTGAGTTTTTAGTTCATTTACTTTTAATTATTTTAGTACTTCAATTTAACAAAATTGAAAAATTCTGACTTGGCAACTAGATATTTTTTTTTTTTTTTTTCAGTTTATTAGAATTTTTTTCTATTATTTTTCAATGGTCATTTTTATATATATATATTTTTTCCATGTTAATTGTTGTTAAAGTTTTAGTAGTTTTGTTGAGTGTTTCTATCATGTTTATAATTTTTTTAATACTGGTTAGGTTTTAGTTTTTAATTAATTTACTTTGAATTTTTTTTTCAGTATGATTACTGGGCCACTAAGTAAAAAAAAAAAAGTTAATTTAAAATTTATATATATATATATATATATATATATATATATATATATATATATATATATATATATATATATTTCATTTATTTACTTATTTGTGTTTTTTTTTTTTTTTTTTGCAAGTTTTTTTTTTCAATTTTTTTTTTTTTTAGTTCTATTTAATCCTGTTTAATCCTAACCCTGGTTTACTTGCTCTCTGTTAGTGTAAGTGTGGATGTCTAATGTCTCGATGTGACGTGTTTTGAAAGCTGTGATCTGCCCTAAGACTTTCCACAGCTCGAGACCATTTCAAAACCACACGTTAAGAATAAATAAATGAAGAAACCCAGACACAAAACCAACACGTTAAAATCTTCCATTCTGTTCTGAAACACAAACACTTCATAAATCTGCACATTTGTCACGGTTGGTTTGGGTTTTGGTTGATGTTCTCATGTCTTTTATTTTGTCATTTTCGCAGTTATTGTTCCTGTCATGTGTTTCCCTTACCCTCATTGGTTGACTAGGTCATGTGGTTCTTATTCTGTTCTGTGATTGGGTCATTGTCTTGATTGTTCACAGGTGTTCCTCTTGTGTATAAATAGCTCTCATATTGTCTTTTGTGGGTGAGTTGTGTCCATGTCTATGTTCTTGTTAGCAAACCAAAGCACTTCAGCAACTGTGATTTGTGCTTGAAACTTATGATTTCAAACTCTCTAAATCATTTCCATCTGCTCAAGTAGCCAAACATGTCCAGTATTTCCTGGACTCTCTTCACTTATTGCTTTTGATGAAATCACGCATCTCTTACCATCCTGAGAATGTCATTCATATTGGCTCAATATATAGCAGTGATCTCAAACAGAACAAAAATAAGGAAATCTGGAGTTTAAATACCGGTTGCATTTACTTTCTTTACTGCTCTTCTTACTGTAAACGATTGCAAAGAAAAAAATGCCTTAATAATCTTTCAATTAAAATGCATGTAACACGCTTTTTTGATCTTCCATCTGACTCTATTCTAGTAAATAACAGCCCTTTTCAAGATCCAACTAATTCCCAATAGATAATCAAGCCTGGACCTCCATTTTTATTTAATTGAGCATCCTTTTTTGACTCATAAATTAATCAGACTTTGCAAGAAAAAATGGTTTTGAATGGCATTTCAATTTGACTAAGTGTCTTTCTCAAGGGAACAATGTTGACTCTACATCACAAAACTAAATCTACTGAACCACATCATTTCACCCAGACGTTGTGCTATTTCCGAAAAAAAAAAAAAAAATAAATAAATAAATAAATTGACAAGCACCATTCAGAATTCTGCAAAATAGAATATGCATACAAAACATGCTATTGTTGCGTGTATGGCATTCTTGGATGACTGAAATTTATGTTTATTTTATTTAAGATGTTTCTTTTTTCACCAAAAAGTCAGTTAATATTATTACAATATAAAAAACTGTTTTCCATGTGAATATCTGTTCAAATATAATTTATTTCTGTGATGCACCGCTGTATTTTCACCATCATTCCTCCAGTCTTCAGTGTCACATGATCTTCAGAAGTCATCCTGATATGATGATTTTCTGCTTAAGATTTGCTCAGTTGTTCTAAGGCACATTTTTGTGGAAGTTAATATCCTTTTAGCAAGGATGCATTAAAGGGATAGAAAGAGAAGTGACAGTAAAGACGTTTTTAAAGTTACAAAAGACTTCTATTTTCTTTCGAACCTTCTGTTCATCAAAGAACCCTGAAAATAAAATCTTGCACATTTTAGACAGAAATATCATGCAGAAAAATCTCCTAAAGTGCAATGCATTAAACTTGACTTAAAATTTCCTATGTGACAAAAATATCATCAATAGATCATTATTTTCCCCCTAATATCTACTCATTGACTTACAATTTGATCAAACTGCCAAAAGCTAAGACATTTTAGTTCAAAATTGGATTAAAAATGACAAACTTCTGTTTTTACGCCTCACTTGACAACAGCGCAGCATAATTATGCAGTATACTAGTAGTATTCCTTTCTGAACATAGCCAACAAAATGTAATTACTTCAGAACGCATAGTTACATGCATCATGATGTCACTATAAGCGATCCATTAGCATTAGTGTGATTTGCATTAGTAATATCTGACAGCTGCATATTCTCAACAGAGCAATAAAAGCACTAGTGTACAGTAAGTGTTCAGTAAGTGCTAAATGATTATGTGATCAAGTGATTTTGATCTTGAGGTCTGTAAACTAACAGCTTTGCCTCAGTAATGGTTTTTTGGGGTCCACTTGGCTCCAGTGTGATTTTTAAATGGAAGCATCATTGGAATTGATTGACATAAACATTGAATGTCTCAGAGCTCCACACAAAGCAAGCATTGAAACTCTTCCCACCAAAGCTAAGGTTTCGTTTTGAAGACAGTGAAGTTCAGAACACCTCAGCAACCAACTATATTGTGATGCCATTCATCCTCATTCACAGTTGTTTTGTAGGATTGTTAATCATTGATCCAGATGTTTGACAGAGGAAGAGATTCAAAGAAGTACCCAGCTAATGAAAAATATGTTCTGAAGACGGTTTGTTAACAAAATGAAAACGTTATTTCTGAATGTTCTCAGAATGTCTAGATATTTTTTCTTGTCGCGGTGAACATTCCATTTTAGCATTTTGAAAACATTATGCTAATGTTACTCTCTGGAGTTGTGTGAAGTTCAATTCCTGCTTCAAACGCTCCACCATCATCCCCGTTCCAAAGAAACCCAAGATAACAGGACTTAACGACTACAGACCTGTGGCTCTAACATCTGATGTCATGAAGTGGTTCTGGGTTATCTGAAGGACATCACTGGACCCTTACTGGGCCCCCTGCAGTTTGCTTACCGAGCAAACAGGTCCGTTGATGATGCAATCAACATGGGATTGCACTTCATCCTGCAACATCTGGACAAAACAGGGACTTATGCGAGGATCCCATTTGTGGACTTTAGTTCGGCTTTCAACACCATCATCCCAACAGCCCTTCAGACCAAACTGCCCCAGCTCTCTGTTCCTAGCTCTATCTGTCAGTGGATCACCAGCTTTCTGACAGATAGGCAGCAGTTAGTGAGACTGGAGAAATTCATGTCAAACAGCTGCTCCACCAACTCTGGTGTCCCTCAGGGCTCTGTTCTCTCACCTCTGCTCTTCTCGCTGTACATCAACGACTGCACCTCTAAAGACCCTTCTGTCAAGCTCCTGAAGTTTGCAGACAACACTACAGTCATCGGGCTCATCCAGGACGGTGATGAGTCTGCTTACAGACAAGAGGTTGAGCAGCTGGCTGTCTGGTGCAGTCTTAACAACCTGGAGCTGAACACACTCAAAACAGTGGAGATGATCGTGGACTTTAGGAGAAACCCCCCTGCACTTTCCCCAATCACCATCATGAACAGCACTGTGACTGCAGTGGAGTCATTCAGGTTCCTGGGAACCACTATCTCTCAGGACCTGAAGTGGGACAATCACATTGACTCCATTGTGAAAAAGGCCCAACAAAGGTTGTACTTCCTTCTCCAGCTGAGGAAGTTTAACCTACCACAGGAGCTGCTGAAACAGTTCTACTCAGCCGTCATTGAGTCTGTACTGTGTACTTCAATAACTGTCTGGTTTGACTCAGCAACAAAATCAGACATCAGAAGACTACAGAGAACTGTTTGGACTGCTGAAAGGATCATTGGTACTCCCCTGCCCACCTTTCCAGAACTGTATACATCCAGAGTGAGGAAAAGGGCTCAGAAAATCACTCTGCATCCCTCACATCCAAGTCACCCCATTTTTGAACTTTTGCCATCTGGCCGGCACCTCAGAGCTGCAAATACCAGGACAGTCAGGCACAAGAACAGTTTCTTCCCCCAGGCAATCTACCTCATGAACAGTAAAATGTAATAAAAACATGCAATTTCCTTATATTTATTTGTAACCCCTCCATCGTAGTACATCCCTGCATCTTACTCAATCCTATTCCATTATCATTTATAGCACAATTGTTTATACACTTATTTATTTGCAAAGGTTTTTTTTATTTTATTTTGTATTTTTTGTCTGTGTGTTGTTGTCTCTGTGTACTGGAAGTTAATGTCCCCAAAACAAATGCCTTGTACTGATTTTACAACATTTTAAATAAGTTAGAAGGTATCCAGTGTTTTTGTGCTAACGTTTTGATAACATTATTAAAGACAGATAACTTTGAATGAACATTTTGTTAAGATTACTTGATGAACGTTGTTCAAAATTTTGAGAAGACCTTATCTGTAAATAAAATGCCTGCTCGTATTATAAAAATAAAGTTCAATACTTATTATTTGGCATTTGAAGGATCAGGAAGGATTTAAAGAGATGCTTGCCTCAGTTTTAAACAGCAAGTGTAAAATATCAACTGCAAACAGATTGGTTTTTCTGGCACAGATTCATCACTTGAAAAATTCTCAACTTTCTATTTTCACCCCCATAATGATGTCAGCAGCAGCTGGGATGTTAGTGGGTTTATAAACACACTTTTACGAGGTCATGATTTATTTATCTTATCCAAAGCATTAAAACTGACAAATACACTGCTAAGCATGAAAGAAAGACTTGAGGGGTCACAGACACTCCTAGACTCTCATCCGCATGGATCTTGACCAATAAAGGGAAATATGCTGTATTTGTTTGATTCCAGGCGGCTGTTTCTGGGTTTTCCAGTACAAACAGGAGGGAAAAGCCGAAGGGTGGAGACCAGGTCTGACATCAGAGTAACGTGGATCCACTCTTTTAAGAGTCAGGCCATGCCATGTGCTCACTAAAGCACGACACACTGGAAAGGGGCACATCAGCGGGAGAAAGCACACATCTGGATTCACTTTTTGGACGAGTGAGGTATGTACAGCTCTGTTTGAATGACAAAACCATGTAGATGTCTGTCAAACGGCGGGTCGTTTTAACTGAATTTACCTAAACTGTGAGGATCAAATGCGTCCACTCTGCTGGAGAGCTTCAATGATATATTGTGCTTTAATTTTGATTTGCTCAAATGATAAAGAACCAAAAAAAAAACGATTACAACATATTGGCTCAAAGGAGTGTCCTGAAGCAACATGTTCTGTTTATACTGAAGTAGAAGAATGGGGGGAAGAGAAAAAGTAAAGCTGAAGAGAAAAGCAAAAGAAAGAGACGTTTTAGCATTTTTAATTCTGTTTAAAACTGCATTACATATTTTGCCGATTTTTCTAAACTTATTAATAAAAACGTACATTATTTTCAGGTTATCTGTATTGCTTATTGATTCTTCTGAATGCCTGAAAAAAAAAAACACTGTTAATATTGATTCATGTTTCTTATTCACTTTTTAAATGCTTTTTGTGATTTATTTGCATTATGCAAATCAACAATAAAGTGATAAATAATGATGGTATATATATTTTACTAACAATTCCAATGTAAAGTTCTAAAGCAGCTGACTGTTGCTATGGTTACCACATTAGTGAACACAAACTGTGTTTTTGACTGTCAATTTAAATTGTACATATGCACGCGTACTAACTAAAAAAGTTTTATTTTTTATTTTTTATTTTCAATAAAATGCATTAAATTTAAGACATTTTTGGGCAAAAACTTTGGGCAACTGTTTTCAACATTGATAATAATCAGAAATGTTTCTTGAGCGGCAAATCCGTATTTCAGAATGATTTTTTGAAGATCATGTGACTCTAAAGGCTGGAGTAATGATGCTGAAAATACAGATCTGCATCACAGCAATCAAATTCATTTTATAATATATTCACAATGAAAACAGTTGTTTTAAAGTGCATTAATATTTAGTTTTTACAGTATCTTTAATTAAATAAATGCAGCAGTTGTGAACAGACGACTAAACAGAAGACTTCTTTCAAAAACATTAAAAACCTTACTGACCCCAAACTTCTGCATACTAGTGTATAAATTCACACATTAATTAGTAGTTTCAGACAGTCTCATAATTCATATCCTGAGATAAACAGACATTAATAAGACTTGAACAAACTTAGCCTCTAAGACAGTCTTAAGAACTAATCTGACCAACTAGCAGTTAGCCAACGGTTAATCAGTCTTTGTGCGTGTGTGTGTGTATGTGTGTGTGTGTGTGTGTGTGTGTGCGTGCGTGCATGGGTGCGTGTGTGTGTGTTTGTGTGTGTGTGACCGAATAATAAAAAAAGAAAACCTTTTAAGCAACCAGTTCCTAGTTAACAGCAATTAGTGAACAGTGAAACAGTGATTAAACAGTGATTTAAACTTCTGACTATACTGATCAATGAAGCTGTAATAAAAATTAAATGTTATGTCAGACTCTTCCTTATTTTGTGTGTGTTTTAGTCCCCATATGTTTCCATGCCCTTTTTTGGTCTTCCTGTCCCTGCTTGATTTCCTAGATTAGCCCCTTAATATAAACCTTTTGCTTCTGAATTCAAGCGCTCAGTCTACATGTGTGTGTTTCTCGTTGTTTGCAAGAATAAATACCTTTCATGTTAATCCTCATTGTCTCCTCGCTCCTTCGTTTCCTCGTTTGCGCAGTTTTCCACAGTAAGTGAGCCGGGACAGAATACCGGACCTGAACAGAACAGTAAGCAGCGCCACTTTGCCCCTTGTTTGTTTTCCATTTATTTTAAGAGGGGTTTTTTTTCCTGTTTGTTTTTGTTCAAGCCCACCGGCCGCTCCGAAGTCAGGCTTGCCGGCCACGCCATTGTGAAGACCACTGGTAGCCATTGACCTAAGCCCACCGACCGTGGCATCGACAGCCGCCCAGTTCACCCGTAATCAGAGGAGGAAGAGCTCAACCCAGCCCCTGATTTCGCTCCAGTGCCAGCTCCTTGTAATCACTTCCCAATCCCTGAGTCTAGCTTAGTGAGTGCTCCTGTTCCTGAGTTCAGCCCACGGAGGGCTGCGGTGCCTATGGCTGACCTAATGCCCTTACACGCAGCTGTGGCCAAATGGTCAGAGAGTACTAGTTACCCGAAGGTTGCTTGAATTACCGTTGAGCAAGGCACCGAACCCCCAGTTGCTCCTTGGTCGCTGGATCTATAGATGCTCACTGCTCCGGGTGTGTGTTTACGGTGTGTGTGTGTGTGTGTGTGTGTGTTCACTGCTCCTGGTGTGTGTTCATGGTGTGTTCACTTCTCATTGCTGTGTGTGTGCACTTGGATTGGTTAAATGCAGAGCACCAATTCCGAGTATGAGTTACCGTACTTGACAAATGTCACGACTTTTCACTTTCAAAGAGGGCCTCGGAACCCTTAATCTTCCCCAAATATTGTGGGGTGGTAGGGCTCCAGCAATAGAGGCCGAGGAGGGGGGCTCCACCATGTTCTCTTAATCTGCCAGCTCGCCCTGGCCCCCCAAGCTGCATGTGCTACCATGGTCTCCTAGTTGGCAAGATCTGCCATGGTGCTCTGAACTTTCGGATCCATGGGTCCCTGGAACATGTGCTGCCCTAGAGACCTTCTGTCCAAGAACCCTGCTTCTAGAGGCCTCCAGAGCACCCACCTTCTGGGAGGGGGGAGTTATGTCAGACTCTGTTCCTTGTTTTGTGTGTGTTTTGGTCCCCATACGTTTCCATGCCCTTTTTTGGTCTTCCTGTTCCTGCCCTGATTGTGTTTATTTGATCCCAGCTGTGTCCCATTGATTTCCTAGATTAGTCCCTCAATATAAACCCTTTGTGTCTGAGTTTCCCTTGTCCAGTTTCTAACATCAACCCCTGAGTTTGCGTGTGTGTTCCAGCTTGTGTTCCTCGTTGTTTGCAAGAATAAATACCTTTCGTGTTAATCGTCTTCGTCTCCACGCTCTTTCCTCTCCTTGTTTCTGCCACAGGAGGCGAGCCGTGACATGTTGTAGGTTCTCCCGCTGTTTTTCCAACTAATCTGTAACCTGACAGACAGTTTTCCTAATCACACTAGAAATATTATTTAACTACACAATGCTTTCATTCCATAGGGATGCCACTTCCGGGATTCAAGGAGTAACTCACCCACAAGCTGTTCCAAACCACCATGACTGATTTTTTTCTTCGTTCTTTTTTTTCCTTCTTTTTTTTTGTGAAAACAGAATAGTACTCCTTTCAGTACAATGAAAGCAAGGCATATGGGTTTTTTTTGTCAGTACGTGCCGACAGCCTTTTAATTTTAGGTTAATTTTCAAGTGAATTACAGTATTCCTTTACCAATCTACACAACCAGTCAAATATTGGGAGTAAAACTGTGAGTAAAAATGTGGAAAGAAGTCTCTTGCTCACCAAGGTTGCATTTATTGATCAGAAATACAGTAAAAACAGTTAAATTGCTAAATATTACACAAATTTAAAATAGTTTTGTGTGAACATTAATTCAATTCATTTATGAGATGTGCAGCTGAAATTTCAGCATCATTCCTCCAGTCTTGCTGATTTGCTGCTCAAGAAACAGTTTTGATTATTATCAATGTTGAAAACAGTCATACAACAGTCAATATTTTTGTAGAAACCATAATGCGTTACCATTCAAAAGTTGGGGGTAACCAAAAAATGTAATAAATAATTTTACTTATACTTTTATTCAAAGTGACAACATTTAAAATAGCAAAAGATTCTTTTGAACTTTCTGTTCACCGGGGAATCTTGAAAAACAACATGTATGACTATTTCCACAAAAAAATATGAAGCAGCTTTTTTATTATTAGCTGTTTCAACACTAATGTTAAACAGAAATGTTTCTTGAGCAGCAAATCAGTATATTATAATGATTTCTGAAGATCATGTGACACTGAAGACTGGAGTAATGATGCTGAAAATACAGCTTTGTTCCCAGAAATTAATGACACTTTAACAAATAATACAATAGAAAACAGTTATTACGTTGACTTGAAAAAGCCAACTTACTGAAATCCTATGTAAAGTTCTTCTTCTTCGACCAAATTTTAAAATGCATCTTCTCCTAGACCTTTAAACTACAATAACCAAACTTGGTCCAAACCTTCAGACTGGTCTGACTCAGGTTGCTATATATTTTCTAACTGATCTTGCTAATGGTTACCAGACTTTCATTGAGGGGGTAAAAACATTTGTAGAATGAATCTCATTGTGTATTTAATCTGTCTATTGCTAAACAACAAAACAACTCCCTACTGAAAAAAAAAGAACAGTCTTGGGTGACTGCCTGCTTGGCTGGTCTCTCAAGCTTTTCTGATGTTTTTTAGAGGTGTTGTTAATCATGCTAAAAACAAGCTAACAACTTGCTAAACATACTAACAAAATGCTAGCAACTTGCTAAACATGTTAGAAAAATGCTAGCATCATGTTAGTAAAATGCTAATCATGCTACCAACATGCTATTAATGTATTAATCATGTTAACAAAATGCTAGTAACTTGGGAATCATGCAAACAATCTAATAATTTGTTAATCATTCAATAATCGTCGTAACAACATGCTAGTAACCTACTAATCATTCTAGAAACAAACTAGCAGCCTGCTAAACATGCGAGAAAATGCTAGTAACATGCTAATCATGCTATAATTATGTTAACAACATGCTAGCAACTTACTAATCATGTTATTAACATTCTAGTAACTTGCTAATTGTGCTAACAGCCAGCTAGAAACATGCTAGTAACTTGCTAATCATGCTAAAAATTGCTAGTAAAATGCTAATCGTGTTAAAAACATGTTAGTAACTTGGTAATCATGATAACAAAATGTTATCACCATGATAGCAACATGCCAATCATGCTATCAACATACAACTAACATGCTAATCATGTTAGAAACATGTTAGTAACGTGCTAATCATGCTAACAAAATGTAAGCACCATTCAAGAGAAATGCTAATCATGCTAGAATCATGCTATCAACATGTTATTAACTTGTTAATTATGGTAACAAAATGCTTAGCATGTTAAAACATACAAGTAAAATTATAACCATGCTGGAAACAAGTTAATTGTGCTAATATCATGCTAATCATGCTAAAAACATGCTAGCTACATTCAAGTCATGCAAGAAACAACCTAGCAACCACCCCAGGTACCCAAGCAATATGTTTTATACCCATCTGACTGTATTGCCTTGAAAACATTCAAACTTTAATCTTCAAAACTATTTTAGCTTACAAAATACTTCAAACTGAAAACATTCAGATTGCAAAGTTTTGAAAGATTTTCAAAGTTCTACCTGGGCTTTTTCACGCCAACTTAAAGTTATTAATAAATACTCATTAAATTATAATACTATTTCACACTATTATTGTTTTGAATGTATTTTTTTATCAAATAAATGCAGCTTAGGTTAGACGAAGATACTTCCTTTAAAATGATTAAATGTAAAAACTAACACTGTACATTTCTCCACAGAAACATGGAGCACGACATACAAGCAACAACACCATCCATCTTTTCCACAATCCCTACGGCTTTCTCCAAGAGCAACCTTACCAACGACACCCAGTGTCCGCAATGGGAAGTGTGGGACTGGTTGTACATAATGCAGCCTGCTTACATGTTCATCATCTGTGTGCTGGGAATCCTGGGAAACATCTTCGTCCTGCTGGTCTTCGGCCTGCATAAGAAAGCGTGTACGGTGGCAGAAATTTATTTGGGGAATCTTGCAGCTGCCGACCTCCTGTTGGTCTCGTGTTTGCCGTTCTGGGCTATCAACATCGCTGATGGGTTTAAATGGCGATTTGGCTCGCTCATGTGCCGACTAATCAACACAGGGATCAGAATGAACATGCTTTGCAGTATTTACTTACTAGTGTTGATTAGCGCAGACCGCTATGTCGCACTCGTCCATGCTTTATCGCGTGGTAGAATGAGACGACCGCGCTATGCCAAGCTCAACTGCATCGCCGTATGGTTTTTCGGATTAATCCTAAGCATCCCCACGCTTCATTTCCGGGATACTCAATTCATCCCGGAGCTGAACATCACGGCTTGTATTCTGAACTATCCGAACCCCAACATCGGCCTCGCTTGCGACATTCTTCTGATCTTGCTAGGCTTCATCATCCCGTTTTTGGTGATCTCCTACTGCACGCTGAAGATCATCCGAGCTCTGCGCGAGCAGGTCCTCGACCGCTTCAATGCGGAAAACACTGAAAGGAAAGCCACCGTCCTGGTGCTGGTGGTGCTGATGGTGTTTCTCTTGTGTTGGGTGCCGTTCCACATCGTGACTCTCATGGATATCCTGATGCGCTTCGGCGTCTTCAGCGGATGTGACTTTCAATCTGGTCTGGACATCTCCAATCAGATATTCACCTACTTGGCTTTGAGCAACAGCGTGTTGAACCCCATACTCTACGTGATCGTGGGCAAGAACTTCAGGAAGAAAGTCAAAGAGCTGATGAAGCAGCTTACGGAGATAAAAAATGATTCGACAAGCGGTTCTACAAGATCACAGCTCTCCTCCACCTTAAAGACCTTCACAACATATTAAGAGCATTATGCATTGAACGTCCATAGGCACAAATTAAAATGATCATTTATAATGTTTGTTTAACATGTCAGTTTTGATGTGTACTAAAAAAAATGAAGTTGTAAATAAATGATTGAAGTAGGTTTTGCAGGAAAATACTATTTCAGCCTGTTTCTGTTTCACATGTTACTTTCCATTTCATCATAATTATCTGTCAAATTTATTGGCAAATATCAAGTGAAAATTGTTTGCGTAAATTGTACAGACCATCACAAAATATTAAGAACATTATGTATAAAATGTATATTAATTTGTTTGTTTAATGTGTCAGTTTTGATGTGATTTTTAAATGTTAATAAAAATGTACGTATAAGAACGTTTTTGTATGTCGATGTTAAAAATCATTAATCTCTGATGTTAACGGAATACTAATAAAATACCGTCAACTCAGTGTTATTTTAGTATCACTCAGATACTATTTTATATATTTTGTGTTAATATTTTCAAAATAGTTTTGTATTTTTGTATTTTACGTTTTCATTTTAGGTTAAAGTTTAAGTCATTTCGTTTTGTGATTTTGTCAATTTATTATTATTTTTATGGTTTTATTATTTTTTTATTTCAATTTTTAGTTTTAAGTAACACAAATTGTTTTAAATGGAGTTATCTACAATACCCCTGTTCCAACTGCCAAATTAAGTACAATTACATTAAACATCACATTTATACGTACAACTCAAGGTTATACACGTGTTTCTTTGTCATTGTGGATAAAAGTGTTTGCTAAATAAATCCTAAAATTCAAAATATTGCAGAAAATACAATGACACTGCAGTCGATCTTGTTCAAAGGCATTGCAATATTTTGGCACTTTTTGTCTGCGTAATGCATGTTAAATATAAGACAGACAGACGGTGATTTCTGCAGACTGTGTCTGTTTCCAGTTTTTGTTTCCAGGGTATGAAAATGACTAGTTGGTTTTTAAATTACATACTTTCCAGTAATGACTCAACACTTGTTCCTCTTTGTGTGTCTATGAATAACAACCTCATAAACAGTGTTTTTCCAGCGATACCTCAATGGTCAGACGTGTTTTCACACAGAGCGGTGGGACCAAAAAAAAAGCAAGAATGGTCACCCTAGGTAAGGGGTTTACTGAACTATCAGTTCGCTTTTAGAAATGAGTTTTGCTCTCAAAAAATGTGCAGTTCTACTTTTAGAAATGAGCCATGAGCGGTGGCCTGAGGTCATGTTTGGACCCTATACTGTCCCTATTAACTACAAATGCCCTCAAATAGACCATCATTATGGAGTAACACAAAAGAGACAAACATATGCTTTGAGGAGCATAAATAATAGAATGAATTTGCAACATCTCTAAGCTAGAGTCAAAGTCTAAATGCAATATTAAATAATCATTATAATATAATAAACAAGACATGTTCTCTCAGTTGAGAGATCAAAACCCTGAAATAACTTTGAGCAAAGAAAAAAAAAGCCAGAGATGTTGGCTTATTAGTATTATAACATTTCTGGTTATATCGGTGTCCTCTTATGTCAGGTTCTTATTATAAATTCAATCAAATAAAAAGACATGCTGGCTATTAACAATCAAATTAAATCACTATAAAATAAAATAAAAACATAGATAGATTGTGCATAAATGTTGTTTAAATATAACATTTTAATGTAGATGATTTAATATTAAATGATTACAAAAAATGAAAATAAAATATGAAATTAGAAATGCCAGTAGGTGACAGCAAGTGAGATGATCATCAAATGAGCAACATTAATATAGTAATATAGAATCATCCTCTGTAAAGAAATTAGCATTAGAATTTGAGAATGTATTATTATCTTTCTAAATGTGCATTGCATAACATAACTTAAAGTTAAAACAAATTGCAACATTACAAACCACTAAAATCAAAAATACTAATAATAAATAATAATAAAAAAGTTAAAAAAAAATCAACAAAGTCAACAAAAACTAAAACTGAAGTAAATATTCATAAAAACTGACAACAAACACTACAAAAGTTTACAGAATCTGATCTCATGTGGTGAACAGAATCTATTCAAAATAAATAATCACTTCTGACATTTCATGAATGCATTCCATATTAAATATAAAAATATTACTCCTCAAATCATCAAGTGAAGATTAGTGTGATAGCATTAGTTATTCTGCCAGAGCATCACAACCCATTTAACAGGTATTTATGAACTCATCTGACAGTTTCAGTCATATGCAAAATATGAACTTATTACCAGGAAGTCACTGAAGGCACATTTTTGGCCATTATATTTTAAACATTTACATATCCACACATCAGAAACACGTGAAGCTGTTGACTCAGATCTCCCTCTGCTGGTAGACATACTGCATTACAAGTGTATGCTGTATATCTATCTATCTATCTATCTATCTATCTATCTATCTATCTATCTATCTATCTATCTATCTATCTATCTATCTATCTATCTATCTATCTATCTATCTATCTATCTATCAAGCCAATATCAAAGTCTGTCCTGAAAATCTTTTTTGTTCTAGTATGGGCTCATAAAAACTGCATGTATAATAAATACAGGTGACAAAAATGTCACACTGCTTCATTTTTATTATATGTACTATTAGTATTATTTATGTGATACTTTCTATTAAGAAGACCAGCACACAAGTCCAGCAGCGCATCAGACTTGACGTTTGCATTGCTCTGAAGTCTTCATCTGTCTCTCTTCGGTGGAGGGAAGAGAAAGTGTGAGTATAAAGAGATTCAGCTTCAGCAGCCGCTCAATGGCTCTGGAGGAATGAGGCTGTGAAGACCGAACTGCTCTCTCTCTCTCTTACTGAACGCTCTTCTGCAAGAACAGGAAGATTGTGAGGAACATCAGTCCAGCAGAAAAAACAGAAAATATAGAAAAACACTTAAAATTAAGGTAAGAAGATACATGATTCAAAGTGGCTCCAAAAAATATATTGGATGCTTCAGACACAATTTCATCATTGCATTAGATCAGGTATAGACACAGTGCTTTTTTTTTTAACAAACCTTTCTATTATTATTATTATTAAATGTTGTCCTTGTAAATTTGTGCTTTAAAAAAATAATAATAATAATTTCAAGTTAAAGTTTCCCCCGAAAAAATGTCAAATCAAAATTAAATAAATGTTTTTTTTTTTTTTTTTTTTTTTACTTTTTTTTTATGTCATGAGACGATTAAACAACTTCAGGGAATCATGAGCATGCATATGTGTTGTTTAGTAATTAAAATAATATTTTTTATCCCAGGGGACTTCAAGAAAACATTTTCGATCAAAGCAGATCGGATGACAAAAAAAAAATCCCTGCAATAAATGACACATCATAAAGTGTAAATCAGAGTACAAATATCTTTTTTTTTTTAATGGTTTTGGATTAGACCTCAAATCTGAACAAACGTGCATCAGCAGAATTACATGTTTCTTGAAATATTTACACAAACCATTTCCATTTTGATATTTTATTTATCTAATGCAATGTCCGAACTGATTGCACTGTATTTTATGTATAATTATTTTCTATTCGAAACTGTTTTAAATCAATTTTAAGTTTAAAAAAACATTTTCAAAAGTTTTTAAATTCCTTGTTTTATCGTTGTGATTATTATTTATTATTATTATATATTATTTAATTTTATTTTATCTAAAGCACATTGAATTACCATTGTGTGTGAAATGTGCTTTATAAACAAACATACCTTGCCCAATGCAAACACATTCACACATTGTAAAGTTACAAATGTTTTAAGCATCCCTCTGGAATAAATTAGACTACACTACTATAATTTGTATTAAAATAAAAATACATTTTTTTTTGAGTTTTGTTGTGTTTTTTTAAAGCCTATATTATTTTTGTATTCACTTTATTTTATCTATATTGTTATCTTCTAGCATGCAGTCAGAGCTTGTGTCATTGGCGACGCTTCAGCCTCCAAATGCATCCGTCACTCCATCATACCAGGATCTGTTAAACTCGACAGAGTGGGACCTGGTCTACTCCATCGTCCCGCCCTACATCTTCACCGTGTGCTTGACGGGAATTCTGGGAAATATTTTCGTGTTGCTAGTGTTCCTGCTCCAGGGAAGCCGCTGGTCCGTGCCTGAGATCTATCTCAGTAATCTAGCGCTGGCCGATCTCCTCCTACTCATCTGTCTGCCGTTTTGGGCCATGAACATCCTGAACCATTTCATGGGGTCTTACCGAGAGATCATGTGCAAGGTGGTCAACCTCTCTATCAACGTCAACATGTACACGAGCATCTACATGTTGGTGATGGTGAACGTGGACCGCTACCTCGCGTTCGCTTTGACCATGAAGGCCATGTGGCTTCGTCGGAAAAGCTACGCTAAGTTCATTTGTGTCGTTCTTTGGCTGTTCGGTGTGGGAATGGGATCTCCGACCATCTGCATGCGAAAACTGAAAGATATTCCAGATCACCAAGCCGTCGAATGCCACATGGATTATCCCAACACGACGTGGAGACTCGCTCATCTTCTGCAGCTGATCCTGGTGGGCTTCGCTCTGCCGTTCCTGGTCATCACGTTCTGCTACGTCAATATCATCTGGGCTTTGAAGCAACGGAGACACATCGGTTATTGGGAGGACAGAAACGACAAGAAGGCTACGGCTCTGGTGTGCGCCGTCACCTTGCTCTTCTTCATCTGCTGGGGTCCGTTTCACTTCATGACTTTGCTAGACTTGCTCTGTGATCAAAAGGTTTTGGATAAGAATGAGTGGTCTCACTTTCTAAACATTGGAAGCCAGTTTTCTGTGTACTTTGCGTTCTCAAACAGCTGCCTCAATCCGGCGCTGTATGTTTGCTCAGGAAAGTATTTCAAGAGGAAAGTCAGCAGCATCTGTAATAAACGAAAACGCTCCTTGGATGCGACTGCGCTTCAGCGGACTGTTTCAACAAATACGACAACCGCCAATTAAATCAACCTGTTGTTATATGAGAAGTAATAGTGTAAGAGTTTTACAACACTGCAAATTGTGTTTCTAGTATTGTTGTGATTATCAGGGTTGGCGCACTTTTTGATCAAACAGCTTTCCGAAATATTTCTCAAAGATTCGATCAATAATTTTAGAAATAGCTTATTAGATTTTTTTTTATTATATAAATACATTAACTATATATGTTACAAAAAATTGAATGTAATATATTAAAGAAAAAAAGGGGTCAATCAACTTTCACTCAATCTTTAATGTATAAGAGGTCATTGTACTAAAATAATGCCCTGTACGTTTCAGAACAACAACAACAACAACAAAAACAAAAACATTGTTACTAAAAATAAAAGCTTTTATCGATCCCGGAATGTGCTTGTAGGTTAAACTCCGCCTCCACAGAAGAAGATCAAAGCCTAATTCTGTAGCCCCGCCCACTGAGTCAGATCGAGCAACCGTGCGATAAACATGGCATTAAATATTGCTAAATATTATGTAGTTCCTGGTTGTGGAAGAACAAAATCGCTGCATAACCTTCCTTCAGAGTCAAATATTAGAAATGCTTGACTGAACTGTATTTTTAATTAAGTTTCAGCTCAAGTGAGCAAAACATTGAGCGTTGTTTGATTAAATTCCTTTGATGCTGGATTTGCAGAGAGACTGAGATTAAAAAGCAATGCTGGTCCATCTATACTGGAAAATATAGATACTATGTCACTATTGCTTCGATCGAGATCGCTCAATGCTATCTCACGACCAATTCTTACGTATTTTATGAGGTGGCTTATTCGTACGAATTTGTACGACCTCACTCGTACGATTTTATACGACCCCAGTGATGGTTAGGTTTAGGAGTGAGGTTAGGTGTAGGTCATTCGTACAAATTCATACGAATTGTGCAAATCGTAAAATACGTACAATTTGGCAACAATCGTATGAATTTGTAAGAGTGTGGTCGTACGAATTCGTACGAATAAGCCACCTTGTGAAAAATGTACGAATTGCCGTGAGATCGGGTTGGATCGCTAGATATGTCCTAGATATGAAGGACCTAGCTGGTCAAACAGACACACAGAAAGTTAGTTTACTATGCAAAATGAGTTCAGTATCCAATCATAGCAGTGGGTGTTTATTTCCAAGTCTTCAATGCAGCATGCCCATAAAAACCAGCGTTTCTCGAGCCGGCCTCAAAACCAGGTATAAAATAGCCTTTTAGTTACTGATTTTAACGTTTTTGAATGTAAAAACCATGTGAACATCATAAGTGGACCTCAGACAACAGTATAAAATAATAATAATAAAGCCAGGTCTTGACCCCTCTAAGTTCTTCTAAAAAATAGCAAAAAAAAAAAAAAAAAAATTGATATTTTATAATATATAGTAAGTATATAATATATAAAATAAGTTTATTTTAGATTTCTCTCAAAGTTTTATATATAAAAAAAAAATCTGATTCACTCTAATTTGCATAAGAAGAGAAAATCAATCAATTTATACATCTCACAAAATTGCATCTTCATCACACTTTTAAAAAGCCTCGATTTTAAAAAGATGATTTTAGTTTTTAATTTTGTTTTTGTTGTTGCTGCTGTTTTTTTTTTTTTTACCTGGCATATATAGGAAAACAAATAATCCAGATTTTATGCTATGGTTGAATTATGGCAGGATTCTAAATTAATTCTGAAGGGAAAGTATGGTTTTCTGTTCACTCTTAACACAGAAATGTCATGCCGTCAGCTTCAGTCTCACAAATTCATTAAGCAGCAACAAATATTCACATATCTAAATGTTTACCAAGCTTGCGCATACAAAGTTTTAATAGCAGTGATAAATAGTTTTTGTTTGTTTGTTTTTTCATAAATTCTTTGCTTCTTCCCTTGAGGTTTATGATTCGAGCTTTAGAATATAAACAGGAAGTGGCAAATTAGGGAAGGCTCATTCAGATAAAGACTGCTTAGCACAGACACACTTCTCCAAATCAAATCATTTCTTTAGCTTTGATGCAACTTTGAACAAAGAAGACTCGGAGGTGAGCATCTATCTCTTTCTCACACTTAATATCGAAATAGCAATGTCATCACAACATGCAGCGGAGCAGGATGTTTACCATCATCAGAGAAGCATTTAACTAGTAAACATTGCTTGAACCATCACAAGACTGTCGCTGAGGTCTTTAGATTTACTAAACCAATTGAAGTGAAGAAACTCTTTAAACTTAATATTTACTTTGAACCAGCCATGCTGGCAAATGAATGTCATTAATTCATCATCCCTTATGAAACAAAAATATATTGCAATATATTGGAAAATATCATGTAATATATTAGGCATATATTCTTATATATATTTATATTTTTCCAATATATTGCAATATATTAAAAGGCAATAATTTGTATATTTTTCAATATATTATATAATATATGTATCATCAATATATTATTAAATGTATTCAAATATATTAAATATTAGAAAATAAAAAAGGAAAATAATATATTGCAATATATCACAATATATTGTAAGAAATATATTGGTAAATACATTTTCCTTTCGTAAGGGATAACAAATAAAGCTACCTTTATATTACTAGAAATAACACAGGGCTGCAAATCTGTAAATGAATGATCAAATTTAGCATGTCAGCTTTAATTTGACCACTTTAATGGGTCATTAGATTGAAACTTTTGGCAAATTTGAAATTTTATTTCAATAAATCATCAAATCTTAATGTTGTGTTTCTATGTTTATTATTGTATCTTGCTTCTAACTTGTATAAATGCAAATACTCAGCTACTGATTAGCAAGTTTTCTTCTGCGAACCCACATATAACTGTGACATGCTCCCATCAATCCCACAAACTCACGGGACATTTCGGTTTTATCTGCCATTTTTGTCAAAATTTTGTTATTCAAATTTTCTTATTCTGTGATAACTCATTTAAATAATAATATTTTTTTTAGTTGTGTACATTTTGGGACAGATGTATGAAAGAGATGTTTCCCATTTCACTGTATGGAGTGCAAACTCTTTGAAGCTCAGTATCTCAAAACTAATCAGAATGCGGACAGAATGTTATAATTCAAAGGTGACATCACACATGGTTTAAACCGCAGCAGTCTGATCCTGATCACTGATGTGAATGATATCGGCCATTCAAATGAATGATCAGGCTTCCACAGAAAGCACATAACGACTTACATGACTCGACTCTGACCTCAAGTGTAAATGTAAAAGATTATTATTGTGCCCCTTTCCTCTCTGGTGAAGCTTTCAGTCTTTGCACTTGCAAATTCCACCATGTAGAAAATCTGCCATGGCCTGAGTGCCACTGGCTTTTAAAGTGAATGGGAGATGATACTCCCAAAAACTCACCCATGACTCATTAGGAGAGTAGGGACAACCCTTTTGGACCATGCATGGGCATGCCAGCCATTTTTTTTCCATCGTTAAACTCGCAAAAGTGGATTCGGACACGTCTTAAGCACAATTGCGCCGTGCGATTTAGAACAGGCGCTTATCATTCAAACACGGACCTATGAGTTTCTTTCTTCTTTTGAACACAAAAGATGATATTTTGAAAAATGTTAGTGTCCAAACTCTTGATGGGCACCATTGACTTCCACAGTAGAAAAAAATATTAAAGTACTATGGAAGTCAATGGTGCCCAACAACTATTCGGATACAAACATTTTTCAGAAGAAAGAAACTCATACAGGTTTGGAAGTGAAGTGGAGGGTGACTAAATGATGACATCATTTTCATTCTGGAAGTGAACTAATCCTTTAAATAAGCAAATTAAAATATATCCAGGAAATCAGCAGTCATGCTATCCTAGTTCTTTGTGAAACATGATTTGCATGGCTCATTTTTCCGTGAATGCAACACCTACTCACATTATTTGGTTCTAATACACTGGATGTAGGCGAGAGTAGCATTCAACTCCTTTTAAAAAATGATACCTTAGCGTCTACAATGGACCAAAACGCTTCGGTAAACTGTACTAACTCCTCATATGGACACGCGGTGGAGCGGTACATGTACCCAACGGCTTACTCGCTGTTCTTCATCATTGGATTTCCAGCAAACTGTCTGTCCCTGTATGTGGCTTGGGTTCTGATGAGGAAAGGCAATAATTTGGCAGTTTATCTGATTAATTTGTCAGTCGGAGATCTGCTGTATATCCTCACTCTTCCCGTTTGGATCGTGATGGCACTCGGATATGAGCTGAACGACAGTCTGTGCAGCGTTATAGCAGTGGTCATGTTCAACAGCTTCTATGTGGGTTCAGGCTTTCTGTGCTGCATCTCTGTGGACCGATATTTAGCCATCGTGTTTCCGCTGTATTTCGCACGTGTGCGAGAAGTCAGAACTGCAGTATTGGTGAGCGCCATTGTATGGCTGGTGGAGATCGTGCTTCATGTGGATCTTCTAACCTACACGAAGGCGATCAGTACATTTTCTGCCAGTCGTCTGTGCGAGGAACCAATGGTAATGAGCGCCGCCGCTGCAAACATGGCCATCACACGCGCGGCCCTGGGATTTCTGGTTCCTGTGCTCATTATGAGCTTCTGCTTCGAGGAGATCATCAGGGCGCTGAAGAAGAGCACCTCTACTGTGGTCAGCGAACGGAGGAAGATTTCCCGCCTTCTCTTCTCTCTTCTTTTCACCTACTTGTTGGCTTTTACGCCCTTCCAGGTGGTGATGTTCATCAGAGGACTGCTGGAGCCCGGAAACTGCAGCGTCGCACACTATCTCAGAGACTATTACATGGTGTTTGTGGCTACGACTACAATAAACAGCGTTTTAGACCCCATCCTTTATTGTCTCATAAGTGACAGTGCCAAAACTGAAATGAAACGGCTTTTTAAGCTCTGTGAGGAACAATTCAGTAAGATGTATTCATCTGTGGTGAAACCCTGAGACTCCAAATATACTGTATATTAATTTCTTGACAGACTCTTAAGATCTTAAAGGAATAGTTGACCCAAGGTAATCAAACAGTGGGTGCTTACCATTGACGTTCATAGTATATATTTTTTCCTACCATGGAAGTCAATGGTAACCACCAACTGTTTGATTTCCCTCAATCTTCAAAATATATTCTTTTATGTTCAACATAAGAAATTGTCAGAATTGTCATTGTTGGGTGAACTATCCCTTTAAGCCTGTAAAGTCTGACATATGAAATTATAGTCAGAATTGTTTCTTGTTTTGTCTTTTTGGAACAGTTTATTAAACCTTTAGACATAAAAAAAGTCATCTTACATGTTTTTGTTGAGTATCATATTTGATACATCATGCTTGTATGACTCATATGGTGTGATATAGTGTGATACATTTAATTTAGACAAATGAGGAACAATATGGTATTTGGCACAGATGCTGATATTTATATTGACAAATATCAGTGGTAGCTCTATATCTCCAGTAATATGTCTCAGTAAGATGAGATCGAAATGATCCAAACATATAATGCAGTGTAATCCAGTGCTGATAGAGAGATGGAGAAATAAAGGAGAGATGTTCTGGAGGCTTGTGAAGATCATTCCTCCGCTGAGGAACAGTCGATTGGACACCAGAAGGCATGGAGTAAATTGTATGATTATCATGTTGATCATTTAGACACCTTACAAATTTGTATATCAAATACGATAGAGTGGATTTTCAGGGTTAAAACAGTTACATACAAATGAGTAGACGAGTCCAAGCTTGCACATCTCCGTGCATTTGTTTGATGTGTGTATTTGTTTCCAGAAAAGAAAAGAGAGTTGTGAAACATATCTTATCTGCTGCAACAAACATGCAAACCTCTTATCGAAGCATCGTCTGTGGTTTCTGAGAGATGTTTGACATCACGTGTTCCTCTGGCAGAAATGCAAAACACTTATAAGAAACTAAAGGAGCGAGTCACCTAAAAGGAAGCCTCTGTGGTTATTTACTTATTCACTCACGTTGCTTAAACCTGCATGAAATTCTTTATTTCTACTAAAACAAAGAACACAAGCAATGTGTGATGACATTGCACCCCAAATCATCACAGACTGTGAAAACTTAACACTGGACTTCAAGCAGCTTGGGCTATGAGCTTCTCCACCATTCCTCCAGACTCTAGGACCTTGGTTTCCAAATGAAATACAAAACTTGCTCTCATCTGAAAATAGGACTTTGGACCACTGGGTCCAAAACAGTCCAGTCCAGTTCTTCTTCTCCTTAGCCCAAATTAGACGCCTCTGATGTTTTCTGTGGTTCAGGAATGGCTTAACATGAGGAATACGTCAACTGTAGCCAAATTCCTTGACAAGTCTGTGTGTGATGCCTTGACCCCAGCCTCAGTCCATTCCTTGTCAAGTTCACTCAAATTCTTGAATCAATTTTGCTTGACAATCCTCATAAGGCTGTGGTTCTTTCGGTTGGCTTCCACACTTTTTCCGTCCAATCAACTTTCTGTTAAAATGCTTGGATACAGCACTCTGTGAACAGCCAGCTTCTTTGGCAATGAATGTTTGTGTATTGTAATTGCATGTGCATTTTATTTTATTCAAACCTCCATTGAGTTTAAAATTAATCCATAATCTAGATTTAAATCTGAGTTTTAAATTATATTGCAACAGGATTAAAGTGAATCTTAAATATAGGCCCAGGATCAAATGATGGGTTCAAATGTAAACCTGATTATTTTTAATGGTTTAATGTTTGGCGCAAAATAATTATTAGATAAACCTTGAATTAATCTAGATTTTAAATGAATCATTGCAAAGCATTTAGCTATAATTTAAAGAAGAAAAATGCACATTAGGCCTGGTGTCTGAAGTGGGCAAGCGGCAATAGGCCTAATGATCATTTAAAATATAATTTGAAGAACTGTTTCTTTCACGAAATGAGTATTGAATATATAACTATAAATTACAGGCTAGCCAATTTTGCTCACTCTTCACCAGGCACTCATGTCACTTCCATTTATTTCAGGATAAATTCATTAATTCATGTGTTGTTAATAAGTTTGAAGGCCTAGTGCACATAGCCCCTAAAATTAGCAATCAACTAAGCATATTATAAACTTAACATTAAACTTTTTTTCTACTAAATGATTCTGTCTTTGTTACTCTTTTTTTTTTTAAATGGTAGCACAGCTTTTTTGAATGACTGTCCTCATGAGTTTGTCTGCATCCATATTGCATGTTTCCTCTCACTTGTAAAGTATGCTTGCATTTACTTCTTCAAGTTCTTTTAAAGCAGTTCTTTCTGTGTTTCCTGTCGCTCACATGTTTTTAAATCTGGTTCATTGAGGTTTCAAATAATGGAAGCATATATTTGTATGCACACGTGCAAAGTATGTTGCAGCTGTTATTTCTACGAAATTATTTTCTCTTTGCTATTCTGTTACTAATAAAATTGTTTGTTTATTTATTAATTTTTTTCACTGCCTTTCCTAATTGAACTTGAGTAGTTTTACTAAGGGCACCGATCGTACATCAAACTGTACTATGTCTATGTACTTTGTTTTTAACCCAGTGTTTCTTAGAGTGTGAAGTCCAAAATGTTACTTCCTTTAAGGAAACAAGCCCATATGTACAAAACAAAAAGTGGTAAGCAGACGAAAAGTAACAAAACATTTGCGCAATCATATTTCGAGAACACTGACAACACTGTCAATGTAACGTCACTTCTTGAGTATTTGGTGGTTTCTGCACACTGTGGTTAAACAAGGAAGTGATGTTTTTTCGTATTTCCTCCCATGTGGACAAGATCGTTGAAATGTGCAGTTCTTTGTAAACCTTAACATATATATATATATATATTTTTTTTTTGTCCAAAAACCAGGTTCCTGAAATGCTGCTGTAATGGTGAGTTCAGAATTGATCCTCTTCTGGTAAAATTCACCACATGTTTGGTTGGTTGATTTATTTCAACATTCTAGTGAAGCTACAATGTCATTCTAGTAATATTACGGTTGTTTTGTGATAGATATTGTGGGCCAGTAAATAAATCCACTTAAAGGGAAACTTCACTCATTCTGTAATTATTTACTCGCCCTCATGACTTTATTTCTTTTGTAGAAGCATTTCTTAGGCAGTTATGTTGACTCCGCTCTTCTGTACAGCAAAAGCAACCAGTGACTGTTGAGCTTAAGCTTTGTAAAAAAAAAAGTCCATGTGTTACAGTCTTACAAGTTTGTGTTGCAAGGAGGGTACATTACAAGTTTTCCAAACCAATATGAGTTTTGTGTGAGGAAGAGATGAAAATATAGCTCTCAAATGGCTTAAAAATGTAATGTGATACTTTGCATTACAGAAATGAATTAAGTTTTATAGAAGAGACTGACAATAAAGGTTTTAAGTAAAAAAAGGCTGATATCAATATATATATATATATATATATATATATATATATATATATATATATAATGATAATAATACATTTATTTTTATGAAGCGCCTTTAAAAGTAAATTCTCAAAGTGCAGATGATATTCATTATGCGTATATTATAGTACATTACCAGTGAAAATGTTCCCATTCTTGTGTCCAAACTTTTGACTGGTATTATATGTAGAATACAGAATATATATAAAGACTTTTGTTTTGTTTTTTTGTGTTTTTTTGCAAAGCCATCATTTAAATGTGGTGGTCACAGGATATTTGACAATTTAACAATAAACAATTATCATCCAAATTTAGTCTGACGTGAGTACACTGAACAGTAAAGTTGAAGTATATTAAACTGTATTTCAATTGAATTCCGTTAAATTTAGGTAAATTTCAGTTCAGATTTGCACTACACCACTGTCTACACACACAGACAAAACTTACTAGAGAAGTGTAACATAATTTACCTACTAAATACTATTTATATTAATGTCTTGTGCACTTTTAAGTCTTTGAATGGAATATATATGGTCCCTTCAAACTGGAATGATGGCAGAAAATCCTGTGAAGTCCACTTCGCAGAGCACTTATGATCGAATAGCACAAACCTATGAAGTGATAAAAGAAACATAAAAAAATGTGCAGAGCGGGCAGTTATGAGGAACAGGATTAAGAACCGCTGCTTAATAGCATTACTTCTTACCAACTTGGTGACAATGTAGCACTAAATCACCATTCAACAGACTCAGGATCAGATCAAAGCGTTTCATCCGGGTCACTAGTAGCAAACAATGGAGCATGCTCTGCTGGAAAAGCTACATAATTACACCACTTGCAAGCATTTTATTTGCATTTTATGTTCCATAAAAAATATATATACTGTAATAATCATATCGGTGGCATATCTGTGACATATACATTGAAACCGATATATCTGCGACAGGCTCATATCGGCCGATTAAATCGACAGACCGATAAATTAGTCAGGCTCTATTTTATAATATGTTCAAATGACCTATTAAAGCAAAATAGCTAATTTTTATTTACATTCAATCATTTAGCATCCATTCAGGCTCCTTTGTCTTTAATCACTTACCCCCAAATCGTTTCAAACCTGTAAATGCTTAGTTTAACTCCAGAACACAATTGAAGATGTTTTGGATGAAAACCGGGAGGCTTGTGTCTGCCCCATAGACTGCCAAGTTAGATACACTGTCAAGGTCCAGAAAAGCATGAAAAGCATCATTGTGATTAATGACAAAACTTTAATTTCGGGGTGGAGTAACCCTTTAAGTTATTATATCAATGTAATAATATTTCATAATATTACAGTTTTTCTTTATTTTAATCAAATAACTGCAGCCTTTGTGAGCAGGGGAAGAATCTTGTTTAAAAACCTCGGCTTAAATTGGCTTTTTCTGCTTTTTCAGCCACATTCACTAATAGCAGCATTATGTATGTTTCACTTATCGCTTCAGAAGTTTGTTTCAATCGACCGTAAGTGTCCAGCAAAGTGTGCATCGCAGGATAAAGAACTGCTGACTTAAAGAAAAGAGCAAGATGAAAAGAGGTTTATAGAAATAGTGAATACTTTTTGCATGATTGCTATTCCACTGTACAACTATCACACAGTAAAAAAAGATTTCTTTCTAAATAGCTGCCTTGAGATGAACACAACGGGTGGATTGATGAACACCAGCCAGAACGAATCAGACTGTTACCCATCAAGTCATGAGGGCATGGTATTTGTAGCCCTTCATCTGGCTGTGATCGTGATCGGCACCCCATCCAACATCTTCTTCCTGTTTGTGTCGTATCGGCTCATCCGTCAGAAGAACGAGCTGGGTGTCTATCTGTTTAACCTGGCTCTGTCGGACCTCTTGTTTATCACATGCTTACCAGTGTGGGTTCAATTTAATCTTTACGATGTGTGGCCTCTCAGCGAGACGATGTGTGTCATTTGTGTTTTCGTGCTCTGGACAAGCTTCTACACCAGTGCTATGCTTCTGAGCTGCATTGCTGTGGATCGCTACTTAGCCATCGTTTACCCGCTCAGATTTGCCTCTTTTAGAAAACGCAAAACTGCGGTCATCATGAGCATTGCTGCTTGGATCTTTACTGTCATATTCAACGCAATCATTGTGCATCCGGAGAGTATTTATGATAAGGATAACTCAGTCTGCTTGGATATATATCCTTTGCCCCTAGAGCAAAGATTGGTCAACATCGCTCGTTTTTTAGTAGGCTTCCTCATTCCCGCATTGGTGGTGGGTTTCTGTTATTGGCGGATATGTTCGGCCGTGAGGAGAAACCAAAAACTTGGGTCAATGGAGCGCCGGCACGTCTTCAGGCTTCTTGGATGCATTTTGTTGACCCTTTATTTGTGTTTCGGACCTGTGCACATCATTATGGTTTTGAGGATTTTTCTGGAACACTGTCCGTATCCCAACTGGCTCTTTATCGTATATAAAGTTAGCGTCTTCCTAGAGACGCTTAACTGCCTGGCCGATCCACTTCTCTACTGCTTCATGAGCAGAACGGGTCAAGCCAGTGCTTCAAATGTGTTACTCATCCTCAGGAGACCGTGGAAGAAAGAGTGTCAAAAAGAGATGGTACAACAAAACAACCAATTTCTTGGAACTGGTTCTGTTCCAATCACAAAAGCATCTTTTAGGACTGAATTTAACACTGATTGCTTGTGATTAGATCATGTCATTGTATGTTGGACTGAAGGAGTGGAAGCTTTACAACTTTACAAGCCGTACTTTCAAACACAAACTGTCTGCATAAGCTCATCTGTCTAAAACATCCAGGTCCTACAGTGTTCAAACAAACTCCTCATTTATTAAAAATCCCTGGAGTAAACTATTTGTAAAAGTTTAAAGGGAAAAGTTGACAGTTAAACACAAAGACTGTTCCATGAACAGTTTACACTTATACATCTCACTTATATATTGCTTTCTTTTGAAATGAGATCAGCGTTTTAACAGCATTTCCTGTTATATAGTCGAGAATAGGCATCATATCAGCTTCATTTTCACACCATCTTCCATAATGTTTTCCACAAAATCTGAAATGTAATGGTAAATATATATGGAGTGTGATGTATTATACAATGCTGGGTCCAACTATATAAAACTGAACGACTGTTCAGTTGGGGGTCAGAAATATTATTCAATTTTTTACTCTTTTTTTTTTTGCAAAAATACTGTAACATTTTTTATTTTATTACAATTAAAATGACCTTTTCTATTTTAATATAATTCAAACTCAATTTGTGATGCAAGCTGTACATATATGTATCTTATAAGCAATTTAGTGCTAAACATTACCCCTTACTGACCCTAAACTTGTGAACAGGAAGTGTGTGTGTGTGTGTGTGTCATTATATCTCATGAATATTTTCTGCAAAGATATATTTAACATGCCATTTGTTTCTCCTTTACACCATGTCGACCACTTCATGTGTGTTGCACACGGAATATAACTTTTTAACCAGATGGTCAATAAAGAGAATGCTACTTGAATCATGTTGAAGTTACGTTTTTAATTTGAATATGTAAAAAAAAATCTGATTTAAAATCTTGAATTGCTCAAAAATTCAGTTTGCCATACAGTATATAATAATAATCAATCCTAATTATTATTATATATTTATTTTCTCGTAAAATGCACCTTTTTTTCCGCTGTGTACAAAGTGATATTATCAAAAAAAAGCAATGTTTTCCAACCCAAGTATCTCAGACGCAAATAGCACAGACAACCACAAACCAACCCACTGATGAAAACTGTACACAAGCACTATCAGATATACACATCCGTATTTTTCTGATAGTAAAAGCATAGTGAAACAAAAGTCAGACACTCTGAATAAGCTTTTATACAAATATAAATATAATGTATGATATAAATATAATCTGACTGGTCAGCTTTTAATGCATTAAATGTTTAAACTTTCAGTTTCAGTTTTGTTTTTTTGTTTTGTGGTTCTTATTGAGCTGAAGTGCAGCTTGTCGTTGTTTGGTCGGGTTTGGCCACATTACGGTTTACTGTTTTGACTCTTTGACCAATGACTGAGCTTAAGGCCTTTATCACAAACCAAATTTATTTGTTGTATTATTTTGTTTACTCTTGCATTATATTTATTGTGATTAACCACCCTTTTTGTATACAGTATAATGCTGTTCAGTCATTGCAATCTATCACGCAGGATATGACTTGGTTAAGATGATCAATCTTATTTTTAATGTCTATGTGCTGGAAATATTGTATTTTTATTTTAACTATTTTAATTTGATGTAATTATTGAGGATTTAATTATAAAGTAAGTGCATGAAAAATGTGACCCTGCAGCACAAAACCAGCCCCAGTCTCTGGGGGATATTTGTAGTAATAGCCAACAATACATTGCATGGGTCAAATTCATGATTTTTCTTTTATGCCAAAAATCATTAGGATATTAAGTAAAGATCATGTTTCATGAAGACATTTTTTACATATCCTACCATAAATATATAAAAACTTTATTATTATGTAATATGCATTGCTAAGAACTTAATTTGGACAATTTTGAAATGCTCTTTAATGTGATATGATGTTCGTATTGTTTTACAAATACAGTGTGGTTTTCATGTTCCCCTTTAAGTCGTGAAATATTCCTTGGTTTCACAATTCTCAATTAATGAATGTATACTGAGTTTTGTGTGTTTATGAGAGGTGTCTGTGGCTGAATTTTATCCCATCATAAATAGATACAGCCTGCAGCGGAAGTTTTTTTTTTTTTTTATGCTATTTGAAACTTCTGCTTTTTAAATGTGGAAGTGTGATAACGCCTTAAACTGAAACTAAAATTAAAACCATAAAAAAATAGTTTCTTAAAATAATAGTATATATATGTTTCATTCCTTATTATCATTCATTACTTTTTTATTTATTTTTGCTAATTTTGTTAAGCCAAAAGAGTGCATTTAACACTGAACATCTGAATGAACATGAATTGGTCAAATGACATGTTACCTAACTTCCCCTTTTTATTAAATAATTCCCTGCTTAATATAAAATAGCCTGCATGAAGCGGTCTTCCTGTCATGACAGATGTGCATTTACTGAACTTTCTTAGTTACTCAGAAGTTCAGTATGTAAAACTTATTTACATTTATTGTCTGACAACAAAACAATATTACATTGTTTGCGTTTTTTTTTTATTATTATTATTAAACTTTTTTAAAATGTAATTTTGTTTTTAAATTTTAAAGGGTCATATGATTCTGCTAAAAATAACATTATTTGGTGTATTTGGTGTAAATCTGTTTATGTGGTTAAAAAAACATTATTTTCCACATAATGTACATTTTTGTTTCTCCTCTATGACCCGCCTTCTGAAATGCATAGATTTTTACAAAGCTCATCGTATTGAAAAGTGAGGTGTGCTGTGATTGGCCAGCTATCCAGGGCGTTGTGATTGGCGGAAATGTTACGCCCCTCAACATATACTGTTATGGCGTGTCTCATTCAAAACACCAGCATGACAAGACAAAAACAATAAAACCCATTACAAACAAGGCAGTTGTTGCATCCAGTGGGAACATGATTACTGATTATATTGACTTATACTGCTTTTTTACACGTTGCGTTGCATATCGCGTAAACATAAAACCATATCTGCATTTGTGATCAAAGAAATGACAAACAACAAGCACTACTCAACATTGCTCAAAACTTGCGTTTGAATCATCAGTGGCAAGTCCTTTAGATATGTAAACCTACTTACATTCAGTGAGTCAGAAGCACTTTAGTCTTTGCAACTTTGCAGATCTTCTTTATGCACCAAGAGCTTGTAACTCTCCAAAGAGAAAGGAAAAATTTAAATCTCATCATATGACCCCTTTAAGTCATTTTGTTGTTTGCTTTTGTCATTTTATTAGCTATTGTTTGCATTTTTTAAATCCTTTATTTAAACATTAGTTTATTTTTATTTTATTTTATTATTATTTTTTTTGTCTCTTAGTTCTTTAGTCTCATAATCAAGGTGAAAACTTTATTGAAAGAGTCATATATATTCTGCACCAGAGGTAGTTTGGTCCTAGAGAGCCGCTGTCCTCCTGCAAAATGTCTGTATAAATGCATAGCCTAAGAAAATGTACAAAACTATGATGCAAAAATGAAAGTGAGGAGAATGAACTAGATATTCCAGGTTTGGCTGTTTTGCAGGTGTGGTGGTGTTACTCCTATTCATCAGATGGGGAAATTATGACATGAGAAGAAGCTTAAGAAAATTTTGGTGGAATATGCAAATTGTTTGGCTAATTTAACTAGCCAGACACACGGTCACACACTGAATGCATTCAAACTTGATATCAACATCCATTTAGGCAACTTTGTATTTTCCGTCTATCATAATAGGAAGAAAAACAGTGGTCTACTACTAATTCATACACAGGGCCAAACGCAACTTGTGAAGTCATACAACACTGTGATTGTCAACTTTTGATTCCTTATATAACCACTTGTGCTTATCATTTGATGTTTTGTATAAAAGTGAAAGAAAAACATGATATGTTTGAGTTATTTAACAATTAACACATTTATGGGCTAGGCTAGTTGAACAACTGAACATTATATTTCATATTGATCATGTTCTAATATATAACTAGTGTTTCCCTGCTGAAAAAAAAAACTTGTCCTTTTGCTGGTTTATGCTGGTCCTTTGCCAGCTCATGAGTCATGACCAGCATAAAACATCAAAGGACCAGCATTAACCAGCAAATGACCAGCATAAACCAGCAAAGGACCAGCATAAATCAGTAAAACAAACAGCATAAACCAGCAAAAGCACCACCATAAACCAGCAAAGGACCAGCATAAACCAGCAAAGGACCAGCATAAATCAGCAAAGGACCATCATAAATCAGTAAAACAAACAGCATAAACCAGCAAAAGCACCACCATAAACCAGCAAAGGACCAGCATAAACCAACAAAGGAACAGCATAAATCACTAAAACAAACAGCATAAACCAGCAAAGGACCAGCATAAACCAGCAAAAAAACAAAAACTGCATAAACCAGCAAAGGACCAGCATAAACCAGCAAAAAAAAACAGCATAACCTAGCAAAGGACCAGCATAAACCAGCAAAAGGACCACAATAAACCAGCAAATGGACCAACATAAACCAGCAAAACAAACCGCATAAACCAGCAAAAGGACCACCATAAACCAGCAAAAGGACCACCATAAACCAGCAAAACAAACAGTTTAAACCAGCAAATGACCAGCATAAACCAGCAAAAGGACCACCATAAACCGGCAAAAGGACCACCATAAACCAGCAAAGGACCAGCATAAACCAGCAAAAGGACCACCATAAACCGGCAAAAGGACCACCATAAACCAGAAAAGGACCAGCATTAACAAGCAAAGGACCAGCATAAACCAGCAAAAGAACCACCATAAACGAGCAAAAGGACCACCATAAACCAGCAAAGGACCACCATAAACCAGCAAAACAAACAGCATGAACAAGCAAAGGACCAGCATAAACCAGCAAAATGACCACCATAAACCAGCAAAAGGACCACCATAAACCAGCAAAGGACCAGCATAAACCAGCAAAAGGACCACCATAAACCGGCAAAAGGACCACCATAAACCGGCAAAGGACCAGCATAAACCAGCAAAACAAACAGCATGAACAAGCAAAGGACCAGCATAAACCAGCAAAATGACCACCATAAACCAGCAAAAGGACCACCATAAACCAGCAAAGGACCAGCATAAACCAGCAAAAGGACCACCATAAACCAGCAAAGGACCAGCATAAACCAGCAAAAGGACCACCATAAACCGGCAAAAGGACCACCATAAACCGGCAAAAGGACCACCATAAACCAGCAAAGGACCAGCATGAACCAGCAAAAGGACCACCATAAACCAGCAAAAGGACCACCATAAACCAGCAAAGGACCAGCATAAACCACCAAAAGTTCCACCATAAACCAGCAAAAAGACCACCATAGACCAGTAAAGGACCACCATGAACCAGCAAAAGGACCACCATAAACCAGCAAAAGGACCACCATAAACCAGAAAAAGGACCAGCATAAACCACCAAAGGACCAGCATGAACCAGCAAAGGACCAGCATAAACCAGCAAAGGACTAGCATCCACCAGCAAAAGGCCTACCATAAACCACCAAAAGGACCACCATAAACCAGCAAAGGACCGGCATAAACCAGCAAAGGACCACCATAAACCAGCAAAAGGACCAGCATAAACCAGCAAAGGACCAGCACAAACCAGCAAAATGACCACCATAAACCAGGCAAACAAACAGCACAAACCAGCACAAACCATTAAAGGACCACTATAAACCAGCAAAAGGACCAGCATAAACCAGCATCCCACTGTCAAAACGTACCTAACCAGCATGTGCTGGTGTTTTTAACAGGGTTATTATAATTTATACACTGTCAGAATAAAATAATTGGACTGTATGGTTGCAACCGGCAGTCTTTTATGAAAATTAACCATTGTCTTACTATACAGTGACCATCGTTTTTGTAGATTTCCATGGTCACCATTACAGTAAATATATTTTAAACATGTACACTAACATATAATCTGAATTTTAAATGCCTTTCAAATATAATCTTAATTGGGTATCATTACCTGTTTTACTCTTAATAATTTAATAAATGTAATAATTTAAAAGTTAATATTAGGGGTATTAGTATACTGGCCTTTGAAATTATCGGTATCTATCGGAAACAAAGTAAAATAATTTCCATAAAAACTGCTCTACACAAACACTACGTCTTTTTTATGTTAACACAAGATTAACAGTAATCTTCCAAACAACACTCACCCGTAGTCAAATTTTGAATAAATATTGTTATATCAACAGCCAGGACACAACCAATCGCTCTCCAGCAAAATCAGTGTGTTTTGCGTAAGTGCACAAACACAAACGTTTGCGCTGAGAAAAGTACCCTAAACTAACTATTACTTAAATTACACTTTCAGTTTTGATCGTACAGATAAGAGCAGTACATCAATCGAATCTATAAAGGGTCTACTTTTTTGTATACAGACATACAGTAATAACAACAAAACTTTGTGCATTTATAAAATAAAGATAACAACAAGGTTTGCTGTCTGCAGCCTTGGTCTGCACTGATCTTCATTTACAAATGCGTCATTAAAATGAACTTTAACTCCGTGAATACTCAACACGGAGACATGAGAGAGATACAGTATCTATCTATAGATATATCGGTAGCACTTTATTTTACAGTCCTGTTCCTCATGTACATACTTTGTACTTATTATAGTAATTACAATAACTATGTAATAACTAGGTACTAACCCTGAACCTAACCCTAAACCTAACCCTACCCCATGTAGTTACCTTGTATTACCAGAACTTTCTTAAATAAATACACTGTAAGTACACTATAAGTACATGTAAGTACACGTACTGTAAAATCAAGTGCAACCGATATATCTATAGATATATCTTTTATTTTTTCACCAACCAGGCATAATTTTTTTTTTTTCTCAAAAACACAATCATGTACATACATGCTGCTCACATATTATTATAGCCCATATTATTTGTGCTTATTACAGTGAGATTAGACTTTAGCCATTTAGATATTTATAAGAAATATAAACACAAATGTCAGGGCATGACAAGACTTCTCCTGGCCCCAAAAATACCCTTAGACCTCAGAGGGTTAAAACAGCAACAGGTATCTGAGACACATTTATATGTTATAGCCTAAACCATATATCAATCCAATAGTTTGCCAATAACCAAGCATACATAAGGTAAATAAATCCTCATCATCCACATCAGTACAAAACCTAAAACATTACAAATAGTAAATATTTGAGTTGTCCTGTCTAAGCTACAAAATAATCCGTTTTTGTCAGAAGACCTCATCCCATGTACTTTCCCTTTACATTTGTACAAGAGAATTAAAACTCCAGCAGAGGGGCTAGAGCCATTGCTACAATATTTACCCATTGATTTTTCCAAAACTTTTACATCCATTTCACATCAGAGTGTTTCCTCAAGATGGATTATCAGACTCTCTGCTCTTACAAAATTATATGTATACCCAACAAACGAAGAGGATAAAGAGAGTTGTATGGTCCTGCCCAGCCTACAGCCTTCTTTATATAGAAACTGACTTCTCAATGCCATAAATACTCAAATGCTCAGCTGCGATGTTCAAACATGAGCAGTGCAACAAATTCCCACGATAAGATATGATATTTACCATCTTGACCACCCGAGCACATAAATGACTGAATGAAAAGTCAACCGTGACGTGATTAAAGGTGAAGCCATGACAGAGAGCCGCATGTGAACCATCCATCACTATTAAAGCGGCAGTAGGTAACTTTTGTAAAAATATATTTTTTACATATTTGTTAAACCTGTCATTATGTCCTGACAGTAGAATATGAGACAGATAATCTGTGAAAAAATCAAGCTCCTCTGGCTCCTCCCAGTGTCCTATTGCCATTTGCAGAAACTCCATCGCTCCGTTAAGAAACAACCAATCAGAGCTGCGGTCCGTAACTTTGTTTGTGTTCAAAATGTAGAAATTTTTTTATAATAAGCGAGTACACCATGAATCCATTTTCCAAACCGTGTTTTTAGCTTGTCTTGAATCACTAGGGTGCACCTATAATAAGTGTTTATATTCGGACTATTTTAGATTGCTTCGGGGGTACCGCGGCGGAGTAATCCAGTACCTTTGTGATTCTTCATAGACATAAACAGAGAGAAGTAGTTCTGGCTACGATGTTCTTCCGCAAGACGCAAGCAGTTCTGTTTATTAACCGCTAGAGCGTCATAAGTTACAGACTGCAGCTTTAATCAGTTCCAGACAGAGATAAGTGGAGGTTACCTCAACCTTGGACACATTTACCGTCTGCTTTCATTTTACAGTTGATGGCTGCTCCCTGATACTGCTGACCCAAATCATTTTCCAATAAAGCATGAGAAAATCTCACATGCATGTCCTCCAGTAAGTAATATCGAATCTACTGAAATGCAGAAATGCAAACATTATATATCATGAAATCCATCTTTCTTTGCTGGTGCAGAAAGGCTTGGCAACTGATGATCACAGATGATGATAAATTTTCTCTTTAAAAAACTAATTTCTTTGCACTTGAGGTTGCGCATTCACAGGTTTGATTGCATCTTGTTTCCCACGCTGCATTGATTTGATCAGTAAATGCTGTGAAAATTTTCCAGCAGTGAAGGTTGAACTAGTGAAACAAACTCAATGTTTTGTGTACATTTTTAATTGTCATTTCCAACCTTAAATGATTTATTTGAAAGTGCCTCCAAACTGTTAAAATAGTACAATAAATATTAATTTTTACTTTCATTTTCAATGATTTTAACCTCATTTTTTGAATATTTTTTTATCTATCTGTCCTAACAACATGCTAATCATGCTAAAATCATGATAGCAACATGCTAGTCGCATGCTAATCATGGTAGAAACATGGTAGCAACATGTTAATCATACTAAAATCATGCTAGCAACATGCTAATCACATGCTAGGCATGCTAGAAACATGCTAGCAACATGCTAATCATGCTAAAATAATGCCAGCAACATGCTAGTCACATGCTAATCATGCTAGAAATATGATAACAACATGTTAATCATGCTAAAATCATGCTAATAATGCTAGCAACATGTTTGTCGCATGCTAGTCATGTTAGCAACATGCTAGCAATATGCTAGCAAAATGTAATCATGCTATAAAATGCTAGCGACATGCTAATCATGCTAGAGACATGCTAGCAACATGCTAATCATGCTAAAATAATGCTAGCAACATGCTAGTCACATGCTAATCATGCTAGAAATATAACAACATGCTAATCATGCTAAAATCATGCTAATAATGCTAGCAACATGCTTGTCGCATGCTAGTCATGTTAGCAACATACTAGCAATATGCTACCAACATGCTAATCATGCTATAAAATGCTAGCATCATGCTAGCAATCATGCTAATCATGCTAGAAACATGCTAACAACATGCTAATCATGGTAAAATCATGCTGGCAACATGCTAGTCACATGCTAGTCATGCTAGAAACATTCTAGCAACATGCTAATCATGCTAGAAACATTATAGAAAATGCTAATCATACTAGAAACATGCTAGTCACATGCTAATCATGCTAGAAACATGCTAGCAACATGTTAGTAATGCTAGAAACATTCTAGCAACATGCTAATCATGCTAGAAACATTATAGCAACATGCTAATCATACTAGAAACATGCTAGCAACATGTTAATCATGCTAGAAACATGCTAGCAAACGTGCTAGTTGCATGCTAATCATGCTAGAAACATGCTAGCAACATGCTAATCATGCTAAAATCATGTTAGCAAACATGCTAGCCGCATGCTAGTAATGCTAGTAACTTGGTAATCATGCTAGCGTCATATCTAGTCACTTGCTAATTATGCTAGCGACATGTTAACAACATGCTAATCATGCTAGAAACATGCTAGTCGCATGCTAATCATGCTAGATACATGCTAGTAACTTGCTAATCATGCTAGCAACATGGCTACTTGGTAATTATGCTTGTGACATGCTAGATACCTTGTTAATCATGCTAAGTACATGCTAGTCACTTGCTAATCATGCTAGCAACATGCTAGCAACTTTGCTAATCATGCTAATGACATGGTTAGTCACTTGCTTGTAATGCTAGCAATATGTTAATCACTGTCTTTTTTAAACTTCTTAAACTTAAATCTTTTTAAACTTTTTAAACTTTTCACATTTTCAAACTTTTCAAACTTTCTAAACTTTTCAAACTTTCTGGTCAGGCTTTCTCAAGCCAATTTTTCTCAAGACAAACTTTTTTATCTAGTTCATATTTGCAGCACAAATTAAGACATTGACATTATTTGGTCAATTGACAAAAATAAGTCAGTAATGTTTAGATCTAAATTTAAGATTAATGAATTTAAATTGCATTGCAATGATTCATACTTTTAATTTTCTTCAGTGGGCAAACAATACATTTGATTTACAGATAATTAAATTATGCATGCTGATTCTAAACAATTTGAATGAATGCATTTTGAAAACAGAATTATTTAAATTACATCAAATGCAAGTCAGATGCAAATAGTTAATAAACTTTGGCATGAACTTTTATAAGTGTAGCGAATATGAAAAAAAAAAAAAAAAAAAAAAAAAAAAATATATATATATATATATATATATATATATATATATATATATATATTATGCATTTTATGCAATTGAACCTGACTTCAGTTCTCTCACAGTTGCATGAAGCCCATGCAGTTTCACTGTAAACCCCTTGTTGGGAAACTCTGCAGTGTAAAAACACTCTCAAAATAATGAAACACTCATGTGGCAATCTGAACACATCCGACCACTAATGAGAAGTTAAGGCTTGAAACAAACTCTGCTCAACCCTTGTGCATCAATTTAAAAAAGTTACACATAGGTCCATAGTGGACAAAAATATCCATGTCAAAAAGTTGTCAGCACAGAGTTAATTTGGTCTCATTTTAAAGAAAACCCATGGCAAATTATTGTTGAAGTAAAAAAAAAAAAAAAAAAAGATATAGAGGTTTAAATTTATGAAAATGGTTTATGAACAATATTTTATATAAAAAATATATTTTATGAAACATGTCAAACTCTATAACTGCTAGAAAATCAAATCCATTAATCTAAACAAGTTCAATTCCAAATTTGAAGTTGATATCTTAAAAAAATAGCTTTCAGTAAGATTTTGTTTGGGCGCAGTACCTAATTTTCCTCATTAGATGCCAGCAAAACTCTGCTGATGCACACAGTAGTTTGATTTGTGATTTGCAATAGAGTTTTTCATACACACGCACACACTTTTTTAAATATAATATAACACATACAAACCAACACACCCACACAATTGTAGTTGCATTATTTTTCCAATTGGCTCTATAATATGCAGAAAACAGGAACCAAGCAAGTATTTGCTTTATAGGCCAAACCTGAAAAAAATGAAACCATCTGGTAAAAAAGGTCCTGACAGGAACAATTTTGTGTACCAAGTGCAAAATAGATTTATTAAAGGAAATGGAACTAAAATAGTAAAATTCCCATAAAATACGCAACTGTGCCAAAATGTACGCAGTTGGCAAAAACACATGCAAAATGTTCCAAAAAAAAAAAAAAAAACAACCTGAAAAGCACAAAACTGGACAAAAGGTTGCACAAGTGTTAAGCACATAAAAGCAATGCATGTTATGTAATAGGAACTTTGATTCACTGATGTGTTTTATTGGCATTTTTGTATACCTTTCTGTCTGACTTTCTAATTGGTTCACCAGTAAATGCTACAAAGCAAAAGCCACATTTCATGATTTATTTTCCCAAAGGCACTCATTAGTACATTTGATGTCATGTTTTGCACAAGTATTGATGTGATCACCATGACAACACAGAGCATGAGTACGATTACCGTAATATCTTGGGATGTAATGTGTGTGTTTGTTTTTGTGACATATCAGGACACAACTCTGTATAATGACATGTTCATCATATTTTCAACACTAGATCAATCGTATAACCATTTATAATGGTACAAAGTTTTTGTGTGATGTTTTGTAAAGATTGCATCTTTCTTTACAATAAAAGACTTTTGTTGTGATATTTTATTTTTTATAATGCAATGATATTCACAAAGTTTTATGTGTGACTGAAGTGTGTCTAGATATTTTTGGGGGTCACTGTATGTCTTATACAGATGCCATTTGTTCATCTTGTTCTAATACTTTGAGAAAATTGGGTTTCATTTTCATTTAATATCATCAGTATGGATTTGATTCCAGTCATTTTGAGGGGGTTTGATATGTTGATAGAGTTCTGTGTGAAAGCAGTATTTTACGATCAGATAAATCGTTGTTGTTTAATCTCTGGCATCACAATCAATTTCACATCTCACATCTCACATCTCAATTTTCAACCAAATTCAATAAATTAGTGTTTCATAGAAGTTCATGATTTGCCATCGTAGATGACAGATTCATCTGAGCAGCAGTAGATATCCATGTTTTTCTTTCCTAAGACATCGTGATTTACAGTTTTCACACCTTCGAAAAGAGCAAAAGCCTTTGTTGACTGTCCTGTGATGAGTAATCAATCCTCATTAAACCCATTTGAGTTTCTTTATATGAGTTTCAATATGATTTCTGACTAAAGCAGATGTATTGCATTATTAATAATAATGTGAAAAAATTCATAGTAAGTTCCAAAAAAGTCGTTATTCACTGAAATCTTACTTTCCACCACAACTGTCAATCTCATTCAAATTGAAAATGGTATATAGCACCAAATGTAACATCAGTGAAATTTTTGTTGTTGTCTTTTTTGGAGCTTTCCATTGAAGGAGGAAATTCATGCAGGTTTGGAACAACACAAGTGTGAGTAAACAATGACAGAATTTACAGTTTAAGGTGATGTCAGTCTGTATTCCTTGAGCTCTCTGTGTCTTTTCATATTTTTGGCAACTTGTCATTTGTCACAGTGAAAATCAGCTCCAGTTGATCGATAACGAGTCAAACCGCAGCTTACAAAACACAAAGGCACATGTTCACCCTGTCACTGTCTGCCTACGGTTGATGTTCTTTCTGCTCCAGTCTTTTATTTCGCTCTTGTTCTTTGGCCTGAGCCGGAGCGAAACCGTTCTGCTGTTTGGGTTCATCGGGATAGTGAGGCAGACGCGTGAAGCCAGTGTTGGCCTCCATTGCTGTTTTCTCTTCCTCCATCTCCTCCTCGTCCTCTCTTCTCTCTTCTCCCAGAGTGACGTTGCTGCTGTTGCTGCTGAGGACATCGCTCAGCCTGCTGGTGTCCTCCGGGATGTTCCTGTGGAGATCTTTGCTCCTGTTGCGCTTGGCCAGTTTGGTGAGCGAACCGAAGCGGTTGAAGATGTTCTCCTCGGAGGACGCCTGCTGTTCACTGTGCTCCGCCTTCAGTCGCAGGTTGTTCAGTTTAGTGTCGATGCTCTCCTGTGAGGAGGTTTGAAATCGCCTGGTGTCCAGACTAGAGAAAACGGCACGCTTTTCAGGTGACAGCATGTCTAGTGACTGCGCCCTCTGCTCCAGACCCAGACGTCTGCGCTCCATGCTGCGGATGGTGGCCGCACGCTGTAGTTTGTCGTGGATCTCGCCGCTGAGGCGTCGCCGTGTCTCGCGTAACTCTGCCCGAACATTTGCTTTCCATTCTGCCGCATGGGCCTTAAACTCTCCGACCTGCGTGAGAGTGACATTTAAGAACTTGACCTTACATTAAAACATCATTTGCAACTAAATTGACCATTTTAAAGCTAGTTTTACTACTTGAATCAAATGTAAAACATTGCTTAAGATTACTAATTGTTAATTTTATCATTAAAGTCAAGGTAAAACAGCATTTGCAACTAATCTTATCATTTACCTAAACCATTATTTGCGACTAATTGTGTCATTTAATGCCAATGCAAAACAACATTTGCTACAAATTTTACCATTAAAGTCAACCTATAAAATAATTTGTGCCTAATTGTATTATTTAAAGCCAATGTAAAACTGCAATTGCAACTTATTTTAACATTTAAAGTCAACATTAAAGCATTTATTAAAAAAATATCTATCTATCAATCAGATCTATCATTATTTGATATTATTGCCATGACCTTTATTGCATTAACCAGCATTAAATGAGTGCATTAATAACTATTGACTAGAAAGGTTGCATTAGCAACTCCAGCCAAATCAATGCCTTCTGGTTAGCATTAACCAATAGTTTACACACCCTAGTTATCATCAGCTGAAAAGGAAAGGCCAGGATGTGTAGCACAAAGTAAATATGGCTCTGATGCTGTGAAACAATGCTGTATTGTATATTGGACATCATGTTTGACATATCATACCTCTTCTTTTGTTTTCTTGGACAGAACCCTGAGCCAGTCTCCAATCATGCTCAGGACCGCTGCGAAATATGCCAGACCCACCAAAATCCAGAACCAGACCAGAGGCTTGTACCATTTCATGTATTCTATTTTGCGATCTCCTCCTATAAAATAATGAACGTTTTAATACCCAAATATTCCATTGGAATGGAGTGTCCAAAGCATTCTGCCCAATTCCATTCCAAAAGGTCAAAACAAGGTCTGAACAGGGACAAAAGATGCAAAATTGCCAGGAAAAGTATTTTGAGAAGCTGTCAGGTAAAAATGACATTTACATTTATTCATTTATGTTGATGCCTTTATCCAAAGCAATTTACACTGCTTTTGATATGTTCATTTGATCAAAATGTGACTTCTCTAGCATTCACACCAATGATTATGGTGCCACTAGCACAATACTCCATCAAATGGGTTATCAAAATTTAGCGACTCTTGACAAAATTATGAAAATTACCATTTAAAACTTAAGGCAGCAGTTTAAACAAATTTGAACAAAGACTACGGAAAATGCCATTTACCATTTTAAAGTCAACAAAAAACTGAATTTACGATTTAAAGTCAATGTAAAGCGGTATTTTCTACCAATTTTACCATTTAAATATACATAAAAAGCATTTTAAGTCAAATTTACCTTTTAAAACCAATATACTGTAAAACGGCATATACTACTTGAAAGTCAACTTAAAATAGTATTTGCAGCTAATTTTACAGTTTAAATTCAACTGAATTTACATTTAAAATCAACAAAGCAGCATTTGAAGCTAAATTTACCATTTAAAACCAATAAAAACTGAATTTACCATTTAAACTCAATGTCAAGAAACATTAGCAGCAAATAAATTCAAGATAAATCTGCATTTACTACTTAAAAGTAAACTTAAAATAGCATTTCCCATTTAAATTCAATGTAAAATAACATTTAACTCTTTAAATTCAACATAGCATTTGCAGCAACTTTAACCATTTAAATTCAACATAAAACTGTGTGTACATTTAATTTCAACATAAAATAGCATTTGCCACAAATTTTACCATTTGAAGTCAAAGTAAAACAGCCAGGACAACATAATATAGCATTTGCTTAAAAACTCTTGACTGTACAAAATTTACAGACAAAACTTACCATTGAAAGTCAAAGTAAAACAGCATTTGCTATAAAAATTAAGCAACTCTTGACTATACTAGGCAAAATTATGTAAAATGCCCTCATCAGTGCTCCTACCTGCTACATAATCTCCAATGCCGATGGTTGTCAGAGTAATGACAACAAAGTAAATGGATTCTAAAGTACTCCATCCCTCGATGTGTTTGAAAATCACTGCTGGGATGGTGACAAAAATGATGCAGCCAGCAATGATGAAGAGTATAGTGGAGGTGACACGGATTTTAGTCTGACTGATTTGCTTGTGTTTTTGCTATAAAGGGAGGCAGAAGAAATTTCAGGTGAACTGAAGTATTTATATAACCAGTAAATAGTTAACTATCCTATAACAAGTCGACTCACCCTGAAAACTTTCTCCACTTTCAGAATGCTCTTCATAAACATGGTCCCTAGCTGATCACCGATCCCGGCCAAGAGGAAGCCAAACAGAGGGATGCCAAATATGGCGTAAAGGATGCAGAAAATCTTGCCGCCCTCAGTACTGGGAGCGATGTTCCCATAGCCTGTAGACGTAGGCGGAAAAGACAAGAGGTTATTTAATCGTTATAAAACAAACTGCTCTAGTTGACCCCCTCTATTAAAACCACATTCATAGATCCAGAGGGAGACAATTGGTGGCTTCTACTGAGAGAACATGGCAGTAATTATAGATTGTTGAACAAAAGGGAAGATCAGACAACGACAAACTAAACAGTTTCAGTAAGAGATGAGAACTGGGCTGAAAGTCTCATGTGTTGTGCAGTTACGCTTAGGAATGTCAGTGCAAATCTTGTTGGAAGTAAAACAATGAAAAACAAATGCATTGTTTAAAGTAAGAAACATTTTTTACCATTTAAAACAATTTGCTGCAATTTTTACTGTTAAAAGTCAACACAAAACAGGATTTACCATTTAAAGTCAAAGTAAAACAGCATTTGTTGTAAATTTTACTGTTAAAAGTCAACACAAAACAGGATTTACCATTTAAAGTCAAAGTAAATCAGCATTTGTTGTAAATTTTACTGTTAAAAGTCAAATCAAAACAGGATTTACCATTTAAAGTCAAAGTAAAACAGCATTTGTTGCAAATTTTACTTTTAAAAGTTAACACAAAACAGGATGTACCATTTAAAGTCAAAGTAAAACAGCATTTGTTACAAATTTTAGCGTTAAAATTCAACACAAAACAGAATTTACCATTTAAAGTCAAAGTAAAACAGCATCTGTTGCAAATTTTACTGTTAAAAGTCAACACAAAACAGAATTTACCATTTAAAGTCAGAGTAAAACATCATCTGTTGCAAATTTTACTGTTAAAAGTCAACACAAAACAGAATTTACCATTTAAAGTCAAAGTAAAACAGCATTTGTTGCAAATTTTACTGTTAAAAATCAACACAAACAGGATTTACCATTTAAAGTAAAAGTAAAACAGCATTTGCTGCAAACTTTACTGTTAAAAATCAACACAAAATAGAATTTACCATTTAAAGTCAAAGTAAAACAGCATTTGTTGCAAAGTTTACTGTTAAAAGTCAACACAAAACAGAATTGACCATTTAAAGTCATAAGTTAAACAGCATTTGCTGCAAATTTTACTGTTAAAAATCAACACAAAACAGGATTTACCATTTAAAGTAAAAGTAAAACAGCATTTGCTGCAAATTTTACTGTTAAAAGTCAACACAAAACAGAATTTACCATTTAAAGTCATAAGTAAATCAGCATTTGCTGCAAATTGTACTATTAAAAGTCAACACAAAATAGCATTTACCATTTAAAGTCAACATAAAACAGCATTTTCTGCAAATTTTTAGCATGACTATGTCAAACCTTGTACTTCCGCTCAATTTCAGTCAAGAGTTTGGTATTACCAGTAAAACATGAAAAACAAATGCATTGTTTAAAGTAAGAATTTTTTTACCATTTAAATCAATTTGCTGCAAATTTTACTATTAAAAGTCGACACAAACCAGCATTTGCTGCAAATTTTATAAATGTAAACACAAAACAGCATTTAGCATTTAAAGTAAATGTTTAACAGCATTGCTGCAAATATTACAATTAAGAAGTCAACATAAAACAGCATTTGCTGACCATTTAAGATTTAAAAAAGTATTTGCAACTAATTTTACTATTTCTCATAATGTTCACATAAAGTAAAAGTTGAACTATTTCTCATAATGTGCAGTATTTTTAGAGGCATCGCTGAGATGCATTGCTGTTCTCTTCTGAAGGTTAGTTTATTTTACCTATCGTGGTGATGACGGTTCCAGCGAAGAAGAAAGCACTGCTGAGGTCCCAGTGGCTGGAATTATAGGACGTGTCTCCAATGGGACTCACGCCAGCGCTGACCGCATCTACTGCATGCTGGGAAAAGATGCACATACAAAAAAAGACTCAGACAGCCAGTCTGGAAATGCTTCATTGACAGTAAGTGAGCAAACAAAATTAACAAATCATTTCACAAAGCCATTTCCCCTGAGTCACCCCGCACAATGGCAGCCACTTTAAGAACATCACGTTTCTCAAAGTAATTCATTAGACTCGGATTTAATTATTAAAAGTGATGTCAATATGACGTCAAGCCACCCACTTTGTTTCATTGTCTAAAAATCCCGCACTGAAAATCAGACTGCTCAGTTAATTTGATCAGTTTGTGTGGCTCTTCTATTCTTTCTATTTAAAGAATAAGTAGTATAAATGGATTAAGCTGAGTAAATGTAGTCAATATATCGATAAGTCCTGTCTGAGCAGACTGTGGTGATGATGTTTTTATGTTAGTCACCAATCCTGAAGTAGTACAAGATATATCTGTACCCAGAGAAAGAGGGATATATGTAACAGTAAGGTAAAGGAGTAGAAGTTAATGCTCTGCAATCGATCCGTATAAACTACAGCAATAAATAAGTTAGATGATATGAAAGCATGAAAGTGTTTTTTTTGTTTTTTTTTTTGAGTAATGTTTTTTCTGCTCCGATTGGACTCGACAAGCGTCCTTGTGGGAAGATTTCTGAGTCATTCCCTCTCCCGGCCAAGAACAACAACACCGACAACAGCCAGCTGGTCTCGCATGACAGGACTGAGGCATGTCAACATGACTGAAACACCGTGCATCTGATTCTGCTCCGATTAAGTGTGAGTTTAAAGGCTTTTTTGAGCTGAATATTCAGTATAAACATCAAGGCTGTCACAATTCCTCGATTAAATTTGAGCACTTGAGTACTTGGTTGCCTTTTGCCTGTGTCAATGAAACGGCAAAATACCGGAAGTGGCACATTCCACGAACGAGAATCCATGAAAAGCATTACTGGACCGTTTTCTGTTTGCATGTTTGCATGTTGTCCACATGTTCGTGTTCAAGAAATGACCGAGGCTGTAGCATTTCTATTATAGAGAAGTGGCCAAATATTAAATGATGTTAGATTGAGCTGTAAAGTGTAAAAACAATCATTAAGCCATGGGCACCCTCTGCAGGCATTTGTTAAAATGCATAATGTACATTAGTTCCATTGTTTATAATACATTATGTTATTTGACCAGTTTTGTTCAATAAAACTATATGATTACTTGCTATAGTTTATTTGAACCAATTATTATTTCAATTATTATTATTATAATTTCAAACAATTATATATTAAGTTATTTTAAAAGTCAATTAAAAATATTTACATTTTAAATTAAATTACTTGATTAATCGTCAGAATAATCGCCTACCAAAATAATTGTTACAGACAGGCCTAATAAAGATGCTTTGCATGTCCTGCAAAATGTTCTTTTTGGAGTCAGTTATAGCACATTGTCTGAGTTGTTTGTCATAGATAACAGTTTGATTAAATAGATATTACCCCGTAATTCCTACTGTATCATAAATGAAATGCACATTTTGTGATCAAGACTTTGCTGTTAAACCTGTTTCACACACGATCTACTCCATGCCTTCTGTTTAGGGTTTTTTAAAGCTCTTTGGCTAATTGCACAAACTTCCAACTTCAGCTCAATCTTCAGTCTTTCTTCTGTCAGATCTCTCCTGATTGTGATCAAGTAAAGGTCAGAATAAGGTCAGTAATATCTCCAGATGAACTCTTCCTGGACTGAAGCAGCTCAGCTTTACTTGATTCTCCATCAATCATGTTTTAGAGTCTCAAATCTGATCCTCAGGATCTTTTGAGGAGCGTTTGTTTCCAGAAGCTTTACTTTCACTGTTCCTCAGCGGAGGAATAATCTTCACAAGCCTCCAGAACATCTCTCCTTTATTTCTCCATCTCTCATTCAGCACTGGATTACACTGCTTTATATGGTTGGATCATTTCAATCTCATTTTACTGCGAAATATTACTCGAGTGATGACTGATATTTTTATTTTCTCTACTGTTGTAAAGATCTCATTGATTTACATTACAAACAACTGAATTCAATCACTTTCTGTCCCTATATATATATATATATATATATCAGCATCTGAACCATATAGTATATTTTTGCTCAATTTGAGTCTCTGAATAAAACTGAGCAGTTTTTTTCCTCCATATTTTCATTATATTATATTATATGAAACAAAAAAATGAATAAATACTTAAAGGTTCAATGACCTGTTCCATTTCAAAACATTTGATTTTTTTACAATTATTTCATATGTCAGATTTAACAGGTCTGATCAGTTATAGCTTCATGCAGACTATGAAGATGTCTGAAGCTCCAGCAGGGCTTTGCTCTCAGAAGACTCTATTAAACTATTAAAGGGGTCATATTATGTTTTATGTTATCATTATTTTTGTGCATTTGGTTTAACAGAATATGTTCATGCTTTAATATTCTAAAAACAAATTATTTTTCAAATCCTGTACATTATTGTAGGTCCTCTATGCCCCGCCTCTCTCAAAAACGTCATTTTCTACAAAGTCCCTCCTTCAGACAAGAGCAGTCTGCTCTGATTGGCCAACTGAGCCAGTGCACTGTGATTGGCCGAACACTGCAAGCAGTGTCAAAAATGTAATGCCCTTTTCCATAATCCTCTATTCCTCTATCACACACAACTTGCAAAACTCCACGTCTGAACATTCAATAGCAAATTCTTAAACTAATAACAAAACATACTTACAGTAGCTGATTCAGAATGCGTTGCTTTTCTGTTGTAAGTAATCTTAAAGATTCCTAAATGCATCTACTTTCGGAAGAACAAATAAAGTGCTTTTGCTTTCTTCCAGATACACACACATCTCCCTGACATGACTGCTTCAACATTAACTGTGTTACTGAAACCATGCCTTCTTTCTTTGTGTCAGCATTTGGGCAACATTATGCAAATATTTCCACATAGTGATGTAGAGATGTGGGGGCGTGTTTAAACGAGGTGTTTTAGGGGGCGTGGACGAGATCATGAATATCTCTTTGGATTTGGATTACAGATCTTCTTTATACACCAAGAACATGTAACACTCCAAAGAGAAAGCAAAAATAGAAATTGCATCATATGACCCCTTTAATAATTGATTATCTCTGATCCTATTCCGTATCGAGGGGTCCGTTTCAACTGTCTTGACTGGAAATGGAAAATGTTTCTTCTTTGGCGTGAGCTCAGGGCACACTTTGAGTCACAAAGGATGCTTGCGTGACGTAAAGAGGAAAAATATGAAGAAGGATGTAGGCGTACATCAAAGTGACATCTTATCACTTACGCATACAGTTATTGACAGGTTTGACTAAACTTTGTAAACTGGGTCAGACTGCAGAATGATCACATGATGATTTAAAGTGAAACATTTAATGTAACGCGGTCATGTGACACTGTTATTTTAGTTTCTTTGATGTGTTATTTCAGTTTGATGTTTTATTTAGTATTCTTTTTTTATTATAATTGGGCCTCAGTTATTAATTTTTTTCTTTTAGTAAATTTGTTGCATGTTTTTGAGTTTGTCGGTTTATTTTTATATTGTTCATTTTATTATCATTATTCAGTTTTAGTCATTGTATTACTTCGAATTAAACTATGCACATGCATGCATCGTGGTACTCTCGTGAACGCACATCAAAGACTGACACAGAAGAGAAGAAATTGTTGAATAAAATCATTATTTTTGTTTTCTTTGAAAAAAATAAATAAATCTTGTAGCTTCATAATATTACAGTTGATCCACTGACGTCACATTACTCCCTTTCTAGACCTTGAACGTAGTAGTTCCCTTGCTGTCTATGCAGGGTCAGAAAGCTCTCGGATTTCATCCGAAATGTCTTAATGTGTTTACATGAGGGTGTGTAATTAATGAAAGAATTGTAATTACCCCTTTAAAAACCCTGGTTTGGTATTTTACTATTTGAAACATTTACACATCGCATTCTGCTGCATATAAAGGCTAGTAATCATGCAGTAAAGTATTCAGTATACTAGCTTTCTGTATCATCTAATCTGTTTATTAGTGACCATCTGCTTCCTTATTATTACAGCTCCCTGGACATTTATTTACATGGAAACGCTTGAATCAGCAAGCCTCAGTTAACCTTGAGATGAAAGTCCTGTTTAATTTCTTGATTATAAAGAACTAACCATGAACAATAGCCTTTACAGCTTTTATTAATATTAAATATGAACTTAAGATACATACAGGACTAAGAATGTCTTCTCAGCTTGTTATAAAATGAAGTGTTTCCTAACCATCTCATCGACCCTCCCTGACTATGAAGAATGTACTGCTGTGAGAAATCAATGCAAAGCTTTAATTGATGGCAGCACATTTGCTTCCATATATATGAGATATATGTGTTCTGTGTTATGTAACAAGCATTGCTGGTGCTTTATCATATACACAACATTCAGCCTAAAGTGAGTTATGCTGGGAAAAGTGAGAGCTGGTAATCCTGATGATGGCTAAAGGGATTCATGCCTGTTTCAGAATGACATTTACTGTTCGATTAGAGCTTGGCGTCAGCCGGAGGAGATGTGTGGTTGAGGAGGATGTTGCTGATGGCCACCGTAGCTGGAAAATACTCATTTTGCGTCTTTAGATATCCTATGATGCAAGTGTCACAAAAAAAATGCTGCTTTAAATATCAATCTACTTTATGACACTGAATGCAGTCTTTATAGTTTAAAGCTTCAGCTTTCACAACTAAGGGTTAAAGCTGCAGTCGGTAACTTTTGACGCTCTAGCGGTTAATAAACAGAACTGTTAGCGTCTTGCGGAAGAACATCGTAGCCGGAACTACTTCTCTCTGTTTATGTCTATGAAGAATCACAAAGGTACTGGGTTACTCCGCCGCGGTACCCCCGAAGCAATCTAAAATAGTCCGAATATAAACACTTATTATAGGTGCACCCTAGTGATTCAGGACAAGCTAAAAACACGGTTTGGAAAACGGATTCATGGTGTACTCGCTTATTATTTTTCTACATTTTGAACACAAACAAAGTTACGGACCGCAGCTCTGATTGGTTGTTTCTTACCGGGAGCGATGGAGTTTCTGCAAATGGCAATAGGACACTGGGAGGAGCCAGAGGAGCTTGATTTATTCACAGATTATCTGTCTCATATTCTACTGTCAGGACATAATGACAGGTTTAACAAATATGTACAAAATATATTTTTACAAAAGTTACCTACTGCAGCTTTAATTGCTCAAAAACTTCATATTTTGTGAAATTGATTTCAGGAGAATCAATCTTATTTTACTGCAAAAATATCATTACAGTTATGTTAAATAAATAAATAACTTAAAAACAAAATTGTAAACGCTATGACTGAACTTATAAATTGTAATGATTTTTTACAAATTATGGTAATATCTATTACACTGCCTTTAATTGAGGCTGATATAAAAAGAAAATACATGTAACTGTTTTATATAAAGAAAATGTGTAGATATCATGGTTTTTATAGTTATAAATATAAATATAAACCATGAAAAAAAATTCCTTGAAGTAAAGTAAATTTTAAATAAAAAATATACAAAAGTAGTGCAACAGGGTTTGAAACTTTTTTCATTTTCATTTAATTTAAATTATGTAAATATATATATATATATATATATATACACTGCTATATCTAAAATATAAAATGTATAACTAAAATACCTACAAATAAAGTTTAAATAAAAACTTATTAAAACCATACAGACATGTTTCTAATAAACAACAACTAATATCAATTACAAAAACATAATGAAATTACTAAAACTTTAACTAAAATGTAATTTTATATTCTTTCATTATTTCTCAGCGGAGGAATGATCTTCACAAGCCTCCAGAACATCTTTCATTTATTTTTTCCATGTCTCAATCAGCACTGGATTACACTGCATTATGTTTGGATCATTTCAATCTCATCTTACAATGACACATTATTAGAGATATTTTAGCCTCTCGTGAGCGGAGTATTTCTCTGATCTCATGATCTCACCTTGATAAGGGCCTCGAGCTCGGCTGGAGAAACACAGGGGTTCCTCTCCAGGAACAGGGCCTTCTCCTGCGTGATGTTGTCCTTCTGGTTGCTCTCGAAGGGTTGCTCCAGCGCGCAGAAGACCAGACCTCCACACACCAGATACATCACCACCACCACAAACACGGCCACCACCGTCTTACACTTCATGACCGAGTGCGGCGCAGCACCGTCTGCATCCATCCCAGTCACCACGCTGGCCGAGCGGGACGAGATGGAGAGGCGCGGGAGAGCGCAGTGACCGTTAGCTTTGACCTCACAGCCCATCGGGTTCTGCATGGCTGCTACGCTGGCCTGGACCAGACTGGACTGCACCTTCTTCGGAGGGACGATGTTTGTCTGGACAGCCACTAAATAGAGACGGAGACAGATGGAGAAGATAAATGAGATTTTTTGAAATTATTGCAACCAGAATGAACATTATATTACGTATCTTTTAGCTTTAATTACTTACAAAGACCTAATAAAGAAAATAAAAGACATGACTTGAAAAAAAAATATATATATATATATATATATATTGCAAAAGTTTGCCTTCCCATTCAGGAATGCTGCAGTGAAATGGTTAATATTCTGCGGGGGAATTTAGACACACTCACAAACTTCTCTAAGCACTTCCCCACGGGGGAATCCCCACTGACATTTTGAAGTGCGTTCCACTTTACGAAGTGACAGACCCTCGACCCCTAGATTTTGACTGAGGGAGTGAGTCTCCGGAATAGGACGGTGTCACTATCCCGGAAGAAGAGTCTCTTGGATGGAACAAAATCTGCTGCTTATATACCATTGATCCTCAAATCTGGCTCACGAGATCCACTTCCTCTCGAGTTTAGCTTCAACATAATCAAACAAGATTAGATTTGAGGATCACTGTCAAATACGGTCGAAACGATGATTGGCAGGACTGGTTTTGATTAGGCTCCTCCCGAAGTTGAAGTTGATGTACTAAAATAACTAAAACCGAAATAAAAATGAATGAGAACTACACATACATTCAAAAATAAAATAAAAATTGAATTCAAAATATTAACAAAGATTATAACATAATGCTAAAATAACACTGGTCTCTGTTTTATTTATTAAAATACACACAAATGAGACAAATATTAGTATAGAGCTCATTTTATGTTGATAGCATGTTGAAAAATGTTCATTTCAGTAATATGAAAAAAAAGCAGCTAATATTGAAAGTATTATTTGTCATGTTGCCTTATTTATTTAAGCTTTTAATGTTTAAAAATATTTTTTTTAAAAATAAAAAATTATAATCACCATTGAGAGTAATGAGTAATTATTAAAAAAAAAGAAATAAAAAGCATGTACACATTCCAACTTTGAAAAAACATTTTATATATATATATATTTAATGCTTTTTCAAAGTTGGAAATAAAGAATATGGAATGGAATATGTTTTACAAGAAAATACTATTTCAGTCTTTATACTTTTTTCCAGTTGTATATATGATACTGTTATTATATATTGAATTATGTGGTATTTTTTTACCATGTTAAACAATACAGAATGCAATTGCATAACAGTTCATAATCACAGAGCGCTCATGCATGAAGAGGGTGTAATAATTCAGACCATTAGTAACGTAATAGATCCTGAAGTGATCTTCTGTGAGTCTCCTGAGAAGCTTTAATCTAATCGTCTGGTTAAACACCACTCAGAGAAGCACTCCAGGTTATGTCTTTACCACTGTAGAGAGATGCTCTTCTCTAAGGTGTTATGGCGTGTTATAGTGTGCTCTTATCGCTCATGAATGGGGTGAAGCAGCACAAGGTGAGACAGATGATATCCTGAGAAGGACAAAGCCATTAGGGGTCCCTACTGAGAGCCATTCATGTGTTCATACGAGCACAGCTGCGTTCAGTCGCCCCCTTTAAACATTCACCGCTGCCTTTGTGGGGGACAGTGGGCGGAGTCTCTGAGTCATAATGATGTCATGCTCAAACCACCACCACATGATTTATGCAGGCCCCGCCCCTCAGCATGCTTCAGTAAACTCCCTTTGTAAAAATGAAACAGAAAATGTTGCAAGTTGGGGATTTATGAAAGATCACTTGGATATCGAGACTGGATTTGCCCAAACAACCATAATCTTTGACTCTGAGTGACTCAAGGACTCCTGTGTCACTATATCTGAGACATAAAATCTCTCTCCAATCCATTTCCAATTTAAGTATAAATATAAACACTGAGGATATATGTGTTGATTACAATATATGACAGAATAATTTAGTGATTTTTTAAGTGCTCAGAGAATATGAAATGGTACATGTCTGCAATTTATAACAATAGATAGATAGATAGATAGATAGATAGATAGATAGATAGATAGATAGATAGATAGATAGATAGATAGATAGATGGATGGATGGATGGATGGATGGATGGATGGATGGATGGATGGATGGATGGATGGATGGATGGATGGATGGATGGATAGATAGATAGATAGATGGATAGATAGATGATAGATAGATATACTTTATATAAATAAATTATACTTATGAAGTATACAAATATACTTATAGAATATATATATATATATATATATATATATATATATATATATATATATATATATATATATATATATATATTAAATCCACAAATAGTTATAAATAAATACATGTGCGTGTGTGTGTGTGTGTGTGTGTGTGTGTGTGTGTGTGTGTGTGTGTGTGTGTGTGTGTGAAGAAAAAAATAAATAATAAATCCAATGATGAAAAAAGACTTAATCTATCAGACCATATTGAAATGAAAGATGTTTTCTCTTATTTAAAAGTGCAACAAACCCGAAAACGTTGTAAATAAATGAGCTCAACTTGAGTGAACACAACTAACCTCGTTCAGGATCCCAGTTCACCTGTTTCCTCTGATTCTCTGACGGGAATTTCATGATGATCACGCCTTTCCGTGTCAGAGTAAAATAAAACTATCCTAACAGTTCGGAGAGACGAATCTGTTACATTCTCGCTTCTCTCGGAGTGTTTCTGCTTCTTTAGAGAAAGCGAACGCTTCAGACCCGAGAGCGCGCCGCGCGCACTGATGAGGATGAGGACGAGGAGAGATGCTCGTGCACTCCTCATTCTCTCGACACTGTCAGTCATTGTGTGAGACCTGCCAACATCCCACTCTCAGCAGCTTCTCACTGGCATTACTTTGAGGAAAGCAAGTAAAGCGCTAAACATCTGCTGGGAAGCTGCACGGGAGCGTCTCGGGATCGCGCCTTTGTTTCAGCGTCTCATCCTTTGTTGCTATCGCGATTCCCACAGGCTTAAAGTCATGAAAATAGATCTTTAGTCATTCGTGCTCGTTGTAATAACTGACATATGATCGTGTCGGGTTGAGGTTGACAGATAGAAGTGATACTCACTGATCATCGGGTTTTTTTCCGGCGTGAATGCGGCACAGAAGCGGCACAGAGCCGGCTCACATGGAGAGCAGGTGCAGAGGGCTGGACTCACTCACCAGCAGCAAATCAACGACTACACACCAATGTGAATTATTCATTTCGACTGTGGGTTGTATTCAAGCCATGAAAACCCTTGTGATAACGTAAAAAAATATTTTAGAGAGTATTAATCTCTACTTATTGCTGCTAATAGGATCACAATAATATTATATAATATTTAACAAATAATAATAATAATTTAGCATTGCATATTGTGAAATTCTATTATAATAATAGCTATATTTATTTAATAATAATATAATTTATATTTAATTATTAATTTAATAATTACACAATTTGTTTCATTTTTATTCTGACAACAATATTATTATTATTATATTTACAACTGTTTAATTATATATATCCATATCTATATTTTTTATAATCTTTATAATTATTTTAAATATGATTTAAATATGACAATAACGTTTAGCTACGTTATATATTGTTCGACATAATAATAATAATAATAATAATAATATTCATTAAGTTAGCATTAGCTAATTATTTAATGTATTGTAAATCATATATGCATTTTTTGTCAAACTGAATGTATTTTAATAGTTTAACATTTGAATACAATTTTATAAAATCTAATATATCTGAATAAAAAAAATTATATTCACTCATAATAAAGATGTTCAAGCCATACACTCACAGAATGATGCATAAACAGAATATATTAATTTACACCATTAGGATACTTTGTATTAATAAATTAATACATTTATTATTTTTATTTTGACAGTAATATTATTGTATAATATTTAACACAGCATGCATGATATACATTAAATATAATGCGTATTCTAATATTACTTTTCTGTATTACAAATGTGATTTGATGTGATTTTTTATTTAAATGTGAAATGTCTTTGAAATGCTCATTATGCTGTCTCATGCTTAGCTCTGTGAAAACATTTACAGGAAGGATGAATTTCTTCGTCATCATTTGCTGATGCACTGAATGCTTCATTGATGCATTGAACAGGAACCACCCAGAGATTCCTCATTAAATATGGATGAAACTACAGCCTCCTTAAGACTCACATCTATTAGTAATGACATCATAACCACATGTGCATTTGTGTATATAAAATATTCAGTATCAGATGAACACAAGTCATTGGACCTTTTTGAACTAGTGGCTCATATTTTGTGTTGTCTAGTATTTTATAGAAGAGAGAAAATTGTCTCTGCAGTGTAAATAGTCTTTTTTTATGTGATTTTTCATTTATGTATTATTCCTTAAACTGCATTTTCAATCTTACTTACAGGGCAAGGTTAGAATTTGGTGGAGTCTATGACTCTGGAAATTTTGTATTTATCTGGTTCTCTCATTTGCTCTTTTTGCATGCACTAGACTAATACAATCAGCAACAATAATCTCTCAATTATTTATTGTAACGATTGATATTTTCGTGGTAGACATCACACTTTTTTTCGCTTGTTTCAAATGTCATGAAACTAGCGAGCTGACGCTGTGAAAAGAGGAACAGACAAACCGAATCAATCGAGTGAGTCGTTTACACTGGAACCGCTCCGATTGATTCACACTCAAACTCGATTCACTGGCAAAACAGATCAAAGAGCCTTTTTTTTCTACATCGCTTGTAATGATTATAAAATGCACTTATAGTGATGGTGAAACGGATCCTTTTGAAAATCTGAATCAGTTAAACCATCGCATCGCAAAAATGATTCACTGTTTGAAGCGCTCCAATCGGATCGCGAATCATTTGATTCAGATCCGGACTTCGAAGCGCATATCGCGATTTTTTTTTTCTTTATCAAACAAGTAAAAAAACATCAAACAATAAAGATAATGCAGTTCTAAAATCAAAACAAAGAAAATGAAATAAATTATAAAAACCTGACCAAACACAGACGATTATAATCTCTTCAAAATATGCGTTTAAGAGAGATGCCTTAAATCATATGTTGTACATCACGTTTTTTGAACATGTAACGTTACTATGGTAAAAGCAAAGTAATGCCATCTGGGATCATTTGATTTGTTGTTTTCTGATGGGCATGTTAATGTATAATGTCATTAAGTGTAATTACTCTTATAGTCTGTAATGGCTTTAATAATCTTCTTTCAGGTTACAGTCTTGTCTCAACAGCAAGTGTCTGAACAGGAGCAGACCAGAGGAGACATCAGTGATGATGAGGTTTATCTCACTGTAACACTGTAATTATCAGGAGGTCAGATCTCTGTTTTTTATGTTATTTTCCTTTTTTGTTTTTTTACAGAAAAGCCATGTGTGTTTTCAATGAAGTGATATTTATACAGTATTTTCAGCATGCTATGTACAGTGTTGAGTACTTTAATGATTTTATTCTGCTCTTAATTTTCGGTGTTTGTTGGTTATCTAGATTGGTTAGGATTCAAAAGCCATGCTGTGTCGTATTTTTGAACATGCTAAAGAAGCCTAGTTTGTGATTTAATTCTTCTATACTTAATTTGTTTAACTTTATGTAACATACACTTGCAGTATTCATATTTCAGTAATATACTTGACTATTTAAACTGGAAGAAAAACGTCTTGATTGCACTACAATATATGCATAGTGTGTGTGTGTGTGTGTGTGTGTGTGTGTGTGTGTGTGTGTCTGTGTGTGTGTGTGTGTGTGTGTATGTGTGTGTATATATATATATATATACAAATGACTTTACTATTGTATTTTTTGTTTAATAATGATTATAGATAATACAATTTTATTGCAATTATCTTTGGTCAATGTTTATTGTACACCTTAATAAGTCCTTGAGAATTAAATCATATCAGCAAAAGTTAAATGTGCAATAAACATTTAACTTAAGGGTCATTCCTGGGGTTGCAGTCACCCTTATTTTCTAACGTTGTGGTCCCCAAAAATTAATTGTTAGAAGCTTTTCGCAACATTTTGGTATACCCATTATAACGAATAAATCGAATTATTGTATTCTGATATATTTTTTTTTTTTGTGCATCAAATAATGTCATATTTATTTTTAACCAAGCATTTTGTCATGTTGAAAAAACAAAAATTTGGTTTAAATGTTACCGAATCCTATGAATGACCCTTATAAAGTTTAACAGATGACCAGACATAAAAGATGACAACACTGTGTTTTATTGCACACCCGCGAATTCTCAAGAGCTGATAAATGCTTGCTTATCACAGAGTTTTATTGTGGTAAATAATGTGCAGTTCTTCACATGGCTTTACAGCAGCTGCTCTCATTCCGCGCATTCCAGGCGACTGACGTCATGCGACCTGTATCGAGCCGCAGCACAGTTGCGCCATTGATTAATCCTATCTAACATTTCGATTAGATATAACCTTGCTTTTCTACTCCAAAATATAAAAATAATAATGCAAAATCAATTTCTACGCGTTCTGCATCAAAGTCAGTTCTCGTGACTGTGCCAAATCCGAAAACGACTTGAAAAATAGTTCCGCGGAAGAATCCGCGTCCCGGCGGTCTCCTTTCCTCTGGTATTCCGAGCGGATGTGACGCAGCAGCAGGAGTGTGACCCGAGGAACCTCAAACATGCGTCAATCCCGAAAAAACAAACTCCACCAAGTATCGGATTATCATCACAAACTGTAATTTCTACTCCGGAAACTATTCATGATATAACTCGAGGATATAATAAATCAGATAATCCATCAGGTGAGCTTCTGAAATAATTCTTTTCCACAGTTTTACTCAAAAGTGTTAGCAGCGCTAGCCAGCGCGCGCGTTCTTAAACTCTAAATAAAGATAAAACTCAGTCATTTTAATAAATCGCATCTATTTATACATTTAACTGTGTGTTTGGAGACTTTAACGTTTTGTTTCATGAAGTGTATACGTCCCATCTGGATGTGTGCGGTTTTGTGGTCACTTGTTGCTCCAAACGCTAGTCAGACATTTTTTGATGTTTGTTTATATTTCGCAAAAGCAGAAAAACTCCTCTATCTCTTATAGAAATAACAGCTTCGACGTACTTTTATATAATCAAATTATTATATTTGCATATTCGAGGACCTTAAGTCTAAATCACAGTTCTTTATTGTTTTGTTTTTGTTGTTTAGTTTTATTCGTTCCATTTTATTTACAGTCATAGTTGATATCATGAATGTATTTATAATAAATATGTAATATTATTAATAAACATAAGACGTACAACTATATGTGTACATATTGACTTTTAATAATTCATAATAAATCATTATACTATTGTGATTGATTTATAACGGTATGAATTATGTTATTGAACTGTATTTTGAGCTACCGCTGTCTGACAGATTGCGTGAATATTCTTCTTGTCATGCTTCAAAAATAGATTTTAATAAATGTATTTTATCTGTAGTGGTTCTCAACTGGTTTTGCATAGAAAATAAATAAATAATACATTTAGAATTGCATATTGAGTGGTGACCTGAATTGTTTATCGTTCAACAGTAACAAAATGTCCCTAAAATCACAGATTTATTCATATTAATAAGCCATCCGTTATGTATAAACACCCAGTTTGGTCTAATATAAATTAGTATACTTTACCAATTAAAAATTTAACTTGAAATATATTTATCTTTCATAAAACTACATTTGGTTTTTGTATACTCCATATGTTAATTTACTGTCAGAGTTTTTATTTATTTATGTACTTAATAATTTGTATTTATTTATCTAAATATATTTGTGCATTTATTTCAATATTTTATTAATTAAAAATATAATTATATTGTTTTATTAATTATAATATTCTATTAATATATTTTACACTGGTTTTCAGTTTAAAAACCCCTTGTGTGTATTAGATTAGAATAAGTTTATGTAAATGTCTTTTATTGACTATTTTGCATATTGTTAGTATACTGTGTCAATTTAAAATATATATTTCTTTTTATAAAGCTAAATATACTTGTTAATATATATATATATATATATATATATATATATATATATATATATAATTTATCTAAATATATTTATATAATTTATCTAAATATATTTATGCATTTATTTTAATATTTAATTAATTAAAATATAATTATATTATTTGGTTATTTATAATATTCTATTAATTGTTTTCCCCACTGTTTCTCAGTTTAAGAATCCCTTGTGTGCATTATATTAGAATATGTTTACGTAAATGTCTTTTATTTAATATTCTGTGATTGTTAATGGTAACACTTAAGTTACTATTGTACTATTGTATTCGTCATACTACTAAATTACAGATTAATTAAAATACGAAATGCGCAAGAAATGCAGAAAGCGTTTTTTCCTCCACGGTAAAAATTGATAACCATCTTTATTTCGCTTCCTAATTATGCATGATTGCATGCTTTTACAGTTTTGTTCTTGTAATCTGAGACCGTTTGTATCTGTGAATGTCATCAATGCTAATCTGTTTGGCTGTGGTCTGTCTTTATCCAGGGACTCATGTGTTTGTCTTGTGGAGCCCTGTATAATCCAGCACCCCTCCATGGATTAACCGCAGAGAAAAGCTGAATCCAGTCGTTCTCGCCGCACCGGTGCAACATGCCCCTTCCGTTCGGATTAAAGCTCAAGAGAACCAGAAGATACACGGTGTCCAGCAAGAGCTGCCTGGTGACCCGCATACAGCTGCTCAACGGCGAATATGTGGAGTTCACGCTTTCGGTGGAAAGCACGGGACAGGAATGTCTGGAGGCAGTCGCGCAGAGACTCGAGTTACGAGAGGTAGGATTGCCGTCGTTTTTGGTTTAATCTGGTCTAAATCACACATGGGCGTGTGTTTATTTTAGCTCGCTGGTGCCGTCTGGAGTCTCGCCTATTCTAGGACCGCTACCAAAACGCTGTCAAACACCCTAAACGCATGTGTGCCAACAATTCGGCCTGGACTCTGAGTGCTGCGTTTGCATGCAGTCAGCTGCTCGTGAGAGTCTGAATCAGATTATAGTGTCGGTATGACATCCATACCTAGTTATAGATGACCGACCGTGTCTTTTCAGATGTGTTTTATGAGTCTTGTTACCGACCGATGTGGCTTTGTGTGTATGAAGCTGCCAAATGTCATGTCCAGGTCAGCATCAGGATTGTAGGATTGATGCATAAGTTAGAGATGCTGTAATAGATCACCATTTCGTTTCAGCTTCCACCCATTTTAATGACCATTTAGCTGTTTTTGCAGGAAATTAGTTTTTAGACGTACACAGATTTAATGCATGTAGTCGGTGACTTGACTATGAGTCGTAAAACTACTTGCATAATCAAAGTTTAATAAAGGAATTTGGAAAATGTTGATTAAAGTAGTTTGGTAGCCCTTTAGTTTCAGTTTTTCACCCATATTCATCATCATTCAGTCTTGCATTTTGATATGAATTTACATTTAATGCAAGAAGTGTGTGACTTAACGAGTCATAAAAACAGCTTGTTCAGTAATTGTGTAAAGGAACTTCAAAAACATGTTGAATACAATATTTTATTTAGTTAGAAACACAGCGTGTTGAACTGTGGTGTTTAAGTTTTTAGATAAGTTTTAAGTTTTTTCCAATGCTTGTAGTTTAGAGCTTAATATGAATCAAACAAACTTTTATGTCATAAAAAAAAGAAAAAAAAAAAGAAATAGTTAATAAAAACAGTTTTAGCCTGGAAAGTTGACACGCATAACGTATTTTATTTTGTTTGTTTGTTTAATATTTTCGATTAAATGCGTATGAATGCATGAAGTGATGCTGTTATTTGGGTTCAGTTTTTCACTTGTTTTTAGAGATCAATAACCATCCCTCAGATCTCATAATGTGTAATTATATAAATACATTTTTCATGATGTCACACCTCTCCTCTTTGGCTAAAAGCGTTGAGAATATGCCCCGTCTTCACCTCCAGAAATACCGATTTGAAGTTAAAGACGAGGTCCGATCAGTGAACTACTTCTCATTCCCCAGATAACGTATTTCAGCCTCTGGTACTGCAACAAACAAAACCAGCCGAGATGGATAGATCTGGAGAAGCCGCTGAAGAAACAGCTGGACAAGTACGGGCTGGAGCCGACCGTTTACTTTGGAGTGGTGTATTACGTGTCGTCTGTTACACAGTTACAGCAAGAGATAACCAGGTGAAGAACGGGAATGTGTTTCTAACGGTCGGTGCTTTAAGGACGCTTCTACTCACTTCCTGTTTTCCACACAGATACCAGTATTATCTCCAGCTGAAGAAAGACGTTCTGGAGGGGAAGATCCCGTGCTCCATTGAGCAAGCCATTCATTTGGCCAGCTTGGCTGTGCAAGGTGCTTTTGTTTTCTTCTATTTCCGGTGATTTACAGTGGGGCTCGAAAGTTTGGGCACCCCTTGCAGAATCTGTGAAAATGTGAATAATTAAAAAAATAGAATAAGAGAGATCATACTAAATGCATGTTATTTTTTATTTAGTACTGTACTGAGTAAGATACTGTACATAAAAGATTAAGTCCACAAGACAAAACTTGCTGAAAAAAAAAAAAAAAAAGCCCCGTTCAAAAGTTTGTGAACCCTTGGTTGTTAATACAGTGTGTGGTTACCTGATGATCCATGAATCACATACAGTTACTGGACTGCAGTGAGACTCACTGTCACAGCCAGATCAAAGAAATATTTCTTCACGTGGTTTGTGTCATTTCGATGAGGCCACACATATTCAGTGGGAGTTATTTTTATGCACCAGCATTGCTTCACGCGATGGTAATGTTTCGGATTGACAGCATAGCTGTGAACATTTCTAACGGCTGGTTAGACATGCTACTACAGTTTCAAAGCTAAATCGATTCCTTCCATAACAAAACGTCTAAGGCTTTTCTAAATTTAGATGTGTGATTTCTATAAACGATGTTGATGATTTTGCAGGAGTGTCATCTCACACTTTACGTTTTAAACCCAACATCAAACCCATAAAATCAATGTGTCTTCATTCAGAATGAGTATGTAAAAATAATAAATAAATAAATATATTGAATAATTTGTCAAATAAAATAAAAATACATTTGTCAAATAAAATAAAATAAATGCTTAGAATAATTAGCAAAATTTAAAAAGGAAACCGATAAATTAGTAAAATGAAATAAAAATAATAATATTCTTTGTATAATACAATAAAAATAAGTATATATTTTGTAAAATAAAAATAAAATAATTTGTAAAATCTAAAAATGAATGTAAAGGTATAAACAAAAAAAATAAAATATATAAAATTAATTCATTAATTGAAAATATATTGAATAATTTGTTAAAAATTAATTTGTCAAATAAAATGAAAATAAATGCTTAAAATAATTAACACAATTAAAAAGGCAAACATTAAATTAATTAGTCAAATGAAATAAAATACAATAAAAATAAGTACGTAATTGGAAAATAAAAATAAAAGGATTTGTCAAATAAAATCTAAAAATAAATAAAAAATACATAAAATTAATTAATGATTGAAAATATATTGAATAATTTGTAAAATAAAATAAAAATACATTTGTAAAATAAAAATAAATTCTTAAAATATTCAGCAAATTTAAAAAAAGGAAAACTTAATTAGTCAAATGAAATAAAAATAATAATATTCTTTGTAAAATACAATAAAAATAAGTAGCTACATCATTTGTAAAATAAAATCTAAAAATAAATGTAAAGGTATAAACTAAAAAAGTAAAAATACATAAAATTGTAAAATGAAATACAAAAAAAGTAAAATAAAAATGAATAAAATACAGTTCTAATTTAATTGGTGTTTGCAAAGTCAAATTATATTCATTATATTGCTCATAATTAGGATTAGAGATTTGAATGTACTTCATGTGCATCTTCAGATATTGTATATTTAGTACATCTAGTTAAATAAATAAATGATATATCGCCCCATGTTTCTTCCTTGGAGGAATCAATATCATTATGTGTTATTTGGAGGCTTTTTTTAATCAAACACTAAACTTGTATTTGTCTGTTGGTTCCAGCTGACCTTGGAGACTTCAATCGATATGATTCCCAGGAATTCCTTCAGAAAATTGTGCTTTTTCCAATGGTACGTAATCATTGAAGGTTTAGATGTCTATTCCAGGAATAAAGACGGCAGGATATTTAACGAGTCCGTTTCTTTTCTTTTCTCAGCCGTGGATACAGGACGAGAGGGTTGTGGAAGAGGCCACTCAGAAAGTCACCATGCTCTATCAAAAGTACCGGTGAGAGGCTGTAGTTGTTGGCCAGAGTTTAAGTGAGGTTCAGTGATTATCAGATGTGTTCAGATGCTTCCTGTTAGAGGATTTCAGAGGACGTGACTCATGACCAGACTTTCAGCAACTTAAACGCTCTTCAATGTCCTGCAAAAGTTCTGCTTCTGAAGCTCTTTCATGCATGAGGTTTTTTTTTTTTCATCTTAAATGTGAACTTCAGTAACAAAATGGAATTTAGGTCTTAATAAGGTTAGAAAGTCAAATTCATAGTCATGGCATTAAATGTTGCATGCAATAAAAAAAAAAAAATATCCTCAGTATTTGTGTGTTATCTTCTAATACACACATCTAAACAGCTCTAAATCAAGATGCATTTGCATAAAATGCTAATTGGAAGTAGTTATAATGAAAAATTAAACCAAATTAAGTTATGCATAAAAAAAATCTCAGTTTGGTATGAAAACATTTTCCAATCGAGTTGATTTTTCTTTGCACTGGCTGATATTTGTTCGTGTTTTAATCACAAGCTCACTTCATTTTGATCAGTTTCTCAGAAAACAAGACTTTGTTACTTTGCGTCTCTGTGTATATTTAAAAACTTTTGGACGGGAAAATAAGACAAAAACACTGAGGAAGACATCACTTTTTAGCAGCATGAAAACAAATCGTGCCAAAAAAATCTAAATATTGAGAAAATCATCTTTAAAGTTGTCCAACTGAATACTTAGCAATGCAGATTACTAATCCAAAATTAAGTTTTGAAATATTTACGGTGGGAACTTTACTAAATATCTTCATGGAACATGATCTTTAATTAAGCTCCTAATGATTTTTGGCATAAAAGAAAAATAGATAATTTTGACCCATGCAATAAATTGTTGGATATTACTACAAATATCCCCCAGAGACTCGAGACACATTTAGAGCTGTGTGTGTGTGTGTGTGTGTGTGTGTTTTCTGTCCCCAGAGGTGTGTCCGCAGCGGAGGCGGAGTTACTCTACATGCAGGAGGTGGAGAAGATGGAGGGCTACGGGGAGGAGAGTGTCCAAGCGAAGGTAAAGCTGTTCTTCGTGCAACTCCTGTTCCTTTTCATGGTGTGACAGTATAAAAGAGTGAAATGCATGCACCTAAAATATCACGAAACCATGCACATGAATATAAATCCTACTGTTTACTTATAAAACTTTAAGCTTGCCTTATAATAGATTCCCCGGACACATTTTGCATTATACAATAAAAATGTTTTTTAGACTTTGGTGTTAATTTGCTTGAAAATGCAGAGAAGAAAGATATTATTTGATATTAAAAATGCAGAGAATTTACTCATGTTTGTTTGTTTCTTCATCAGATTTGTAGAAATGTAGAATTGCATCAATGGGAGTGAATGGGTGCCGTCAGAATGAGAGTCCAGACAGCTGAAACAGTAGGAGTGGTGTTGGATTACTTCTGGTTTACTGTGATGTTTTTATTCAGCTCTTACATTAGACTCTCATTCTGACGGCACCCATTCACTGCAAAGCATCCATTGCTGAATTAATAATTAATTTTATGTTATTTCACGATGCTATATTTGAAGATTTCCTTCCTTGTGTCTAAACAGGACGCTCAGAGCACAGATGTGATCATCGGCTCTTGTCTGGACGGGATTTTTGTCAAGCACAAAAATGGGAAAGCACCTCTCATGTTTCAGTATGTGCGCGTGCATTACAGCTCGTGGAATGTATTCAATATTTGTGACACATTTATGATGTTTAGCAATCCTTAGTTTTATTTTGCATTGACTTTTTTTATGCATTTCTATTTAAAGATGTCTGCATCAGTGAGAAGTCTCTGCATGGCATATGAAAATGTTTTATATCGCAGCATATGAATTAATATGGTTGTTCTTGTGCTAATGTAGTGAAACAAGCATGCATTGATAATGTAACTAGATTTATTTCCATGCTTTACTTAGCTAGAAACATCTATGCATAGAGATTTATGTCGGATATTGTCAAAAGGCTTTCACTCGTGCACTTCAGAAGTCTGTTTATCATTCAGCGTATTGTGTTTTACTGTCATGGGTCTGACTCCTCTCTCCATTGTTTCTGCAGGTGGAATGACATTAATAATATGACTCATAATAAGTCTTTCTTTGCCCTGGAGCTCGCCAACAAAGAAGACACAATCCAGTTCCAGACCGTGAGTCAGATGCTTCTCTTTCTTTAGACTTACATTAAGCTGCAGTTATTCCCTCACATATGTGCCTCGATGAATGTCCTTTCCTATTAGTGAATAGTTCAGGCCCTGAGACACATGAGGCTGATTTGATTGAGTAAAAATGCTCTGGCTTCGTTTCAGGAGGACATGGAGACGTCCAAATATGTGTGCAGGATGTGGCTGGCGCGGCACAAGTTTTACAAAATTAACAACAGCAGTCTGTAAGTGTGTGTGTTTGTGTGTGTGTGTGTGTGTTAGGGATGCACTGGTTTTGGCCAATACAATTTAAGGAACTCTGTAGCCTGCTAAAGATGCCAGTTATTAATCTTTTATTTCCCTAAATTAACCATTTTTAATGCTGTGACTAAACAATCTGTCTTTGGTGGATGGATGTATAAGGAAACATCATATGCACAATAAAAATAAAATAAATAAATAAATCATAATTTAGCAAATAATTCAATTCAGTGTGTGGTCCGTACGGTTATTTATCGTGTTTGTCTCTCGTGCTCACCCAGAGCTGCATTTATTTAATTAAAAATACTGTAAAAACAGTGAAATAGTATTTTAATTTAAAATAACTGTTCTCTATGTGACTATTTTGTTAATTGTAATTTATTCCTGTGATGTACAGCTGTATTTCCAGCATCATTCCTCCAGTCTTCATTGTCACATGATCTTCAGAAATCATTCGGATTTATCAAGAAACATTTCTTATTATGGAAAGTTATTTTACTTTAAGCTTTTTTAAACCAAAAAGTATTAAAAAACAGTTTAATTTATTAGTAATTAGCTGATTAATATGGTTGGCTTGATCAGTGCGTCTGTAGTTTAGTGTCTCCTCCTTGTCTCCAGAGCGCTGTCTGACGGCCCAAACTCTGCGGGCTCCCAGAGGTCCTTTCTCTCTCTTTCTTTTCCTCGTCTCCCAAACCTCTCTCGTCCCTCTGTGCCCGCTGACAAGGGGTGAGCCTGACTGCATGAGGCGTCGATTTTTTAACTGCTCAGAGAGACAGAAAACTCCCGAAAACTCTCCAAAGGAATGACATGACAACATGTCCAGCTCACATTTCACAGTGAAAAATACTATTAAAATTATAAGTAAAATGCAAGTAAAATTTTATTTTAAGACGAATAATAGACAGTAAATCAAATGCTACTTTAAATACAATATATAAAATATTGAGAATGTGGCTGAGAGTTGTCATTAAAATGTCACAATGCAAAAATTAAATGCTTTGCGAAATGCAAACCCTGACTTTGCACCGTAGTATCGCAGTGCATGTGACATAAACGCTGAGCTTTAATACTCTGGTTTCTTTAACACCTGTCTTTGATTGTTTTGTGTTTTATTACAGACAAACGCAGCCTGCTCCAGTAAACACAGTGAGACGACGGTCCTCGACGAGAATGTCTCTGGTCAGCATTAATCCAGTTATTCGATGACTGTCACAGTTTTGCTCATCAATATGACTTGTGATGCTAAGTCTAGAGGGGCAGCTCACTGGGTTTGGGACCGAGTTAATGTGTCCAGCTGAATAATGCTGCTTTTGTTCTGTCTTCTGATGCAGCCAAAACCACAGCCCTACATGATGCCACCTCAGATGCACTTTAACGGCCATTACACCGAACCCTACACATCTTCACAAGGTAGAACATGTCCCATCAGCAACAGGCCAGAAATGCTTTGTCTGTTCTCAAAACAAGTATCTTCTTATTTAGTATTTTGCATCTAAAAATTCTTAAATCAAGAGCATAGTCCGACAGATATTGGTTCTCGTTTCAAGCATGTTTAAAAATAATCTTGATGCATTTTTCAGAAAAGAAGACCTAATATAATATCTAAACATTCTTAAATCAAACAGCAAAGTAACTTCAGATATTAAGTCTTCTCGAGGTAATACATCTTGATTTAAGAGTTTATATATTTATACTTGAAAACAAGACGAAAACAATTAATTTATCTTAGTTAAAAAATACTAACAAAACCATTATTGTGTTTTATTTAAAATAAGGTAAATTGTAGAGAGTAAATAATAAAATTGCAATTTCAATAAATATAAAAATATGGTAAATGATGGTGAAAAAAAAAAATATATATATATATATATATATATATATATATTTATTTTTTTATTTTTTTATTTTTTTAAATAACCAATGCCATTTTTCTAAAGTTTATTTATTCAGATTGTAAGCTTGTATTGGAAAAAGACAAAAGTGCTAAGTATAAGAAATTGTTTATTTTATATATATATATATATATATGTGTGTATTCATTCATTCATTCATTCATTCATTCTCTCATTTTTTATCAAGAAATATTATATCCAGTAAATTAAAAAAAATAAATAAATAATATATATATATATATATATATATATATATATATATATATATGTATTTATTTTTTTATCAAGAAAAATTATATCCAGTAAATCAAAAATGTAATTTTTTTTTTCTTTTTTTTATGTAACTTAACCATACTTTTGCATCCTAATGACTTGCTTCTCGTGAATGTGTCTCGATTAAAGAAAGTTCATATATTTGTATATAATAAAATTATAATAAACCAGAACTGACGCACGTCTCTTGTACATCCCACAGATAATCTGTACATCAACAACCAGAACGGTTTCTACTACCATTCCCAGACCAGTCTGGACCGCTCTCCTCACGAGTACAACGGCCGGATCCGTAACGGCAGCGTTTACAGCGCACAGAGCACCAGCTCCCTCAACAACCCTCAGCACTACCTACAGCCCTCGCCCATGTCCTCCAACCCCAGCATCACAGGAAGTGACCTCATGCGGCCCGACTACGTGCCTTCCCACCGGCACAGCGCCCTGATCCCGCCGTCCTACCGCGCCACGCCCGATTACGAGAGCGTCATGAGGCAGAAGAACCACGGGATGATCCCGCCAGCCGAGCGCCAGAGCCACTCCATGAGGAACCTGAATATTGGGAACTCGTACGCCTACAGCCGCCCCGACCCGCTCGTGTACAGCCAGCCGGAGATCCGGGAGCACGGCACGGGCCAGTACCCCTTCCACCTCAACTACAGCTTCCACAGCCCCTCCCCGTACCCCTATCCCACCGAGAGACGGCCTGTCGTAGGAGCCGTCAGCGTCCCCGAGCTCACCAACGTCCAGCAGGCGCAGGAATATCCTCCGCCCAACATCATCAGGAATCAGGTTTATTGGCCGCCGCCGCCGTATCCCTACCCTCACCCTCGACCCGCTAACAGCACCCCGGACCTGTCCCGCCATCTCTACGTCAGCAGCAGTAACCCGGATCTGATCACGCGCCGCGTCCATCACTCGGTGCAGACCTTCCAGGAGGACAGCCTTCCCGTGGCTCACTCGCTGCAGGAAGTGAGCGAGCCGCTCGTCACGACCCGACGGCCTCACATGCACAAACGCAACTCCATCGAGATCGCTGGGCTAGCGTACGGCCTGGAGAACATGAGGCTGAAGGAGAGGAAGGTGTGATGATGATCATATACACATCTAAAACCATTTCAATAGTGTTTGCACCTTCAACTGATGCACCTTTAGTTATATAAGAGTCCGAATTCTGTAATTAATTATTATAATGTAAATTAAACTCTGAATCTAGATTATGCAATCAAATAATTGTATTGGAATCCTAATAATTTAATATTTTATAATTACAAAGATATATAGTTACATCAGAGGTGGGTAGTAACGAGTTACATTTACTTCGTTACATTTACTTGAGTAATTTTTCAGGGTAACTAATACTTTTCGGAGTATATTTAAAATTGGGTACTTTATACTCTTACTTGAGTAAATTTTTTGGGAAAAATCTGTACTTTTATTTCGTTACTGTGGGCGACGCTCCTCTCGTTACTTTATCTTAAAGCAATAAATGTTATAAATGCTTCAGTTTATTCCAAACGCGCCGTCTACTTTTCTCTGGACAATGAGCGATGCCCATTCGCTAATGATTCATTCTTTTGAGTCAACTCTGTTCAAAGGCTTGATCAAACCAATTGGCAAACGAGTGAATTGGTTCATGAACCAGTTTGAATGAGTCGTTCAGTTCCCTGGAGAAACGCGCTGAGCGTCTGAAGCGGTTCACTCAGAGTTGTAACGTTTAAGAATATCAGCAGCGTTGAAAACGTGGATATGGAACTGCACTGAATTGAAAGCTAATCTGCAAAGGCTATTCTTTGCTTGCGATGGAGATCCTTATTAGATGAACGTGTGTGCTGTCTACTGTTTAACAGGTAATAACTTGAGCTACATTCGATTACAGTAAACGATACCACTGTGACATTAGTTTGTTGTACGTGTGTGGCTTATAACAGAGGGGAGTCAAGTTGAATGCAGCTTCCAAAAGACAAAAAATAGCCGATTAAGATTTTATTAATTTTAATACAATCACACCGGTGCGAGTACGTTCAGCAAGTCATATCATCAGCTGCTAAATTCATATCTGTGATCGCTTGCTGGCGCTGAGCCAGAGATAGATGCGTTTTTACAGCGTTGCGCATTATAACCAATCACACACGGTTCTTTTGAATGCAATCAGGCCAATCGGAGGTGTTCCGATGAGTCATCGCTGAAATGCCGGTGCTTCCTTCACTCGCTCACTGTAACCTCTTTCTGGCGAATTCTCTCGTCAGAAACAACAAAGTGCAGATGTGTGTACGAATCTATAATTAAGATATTGATTTCACAGTGTTAACAGTTTCAGTGATTTTAATGGGAGTTTCTGAAAGGGATTAAAATCTAGACTGTCAGTGAAAATGATCTTTAATAATGTAAATGTTATTTGCTCTCTTTCTGAACAATGAAAGATTAGTAGCAATATTTATATCACATTAACTTTCAATGTTAAATTCACATTTAATATAAAGTCAGTCGTATTAAAAATATGTTATGGCATGAAACCTATATCTGTTACTTAAGTAAACAGACAGGGTTTTATAATGAATTGGAGTAAAGGCTGATGAAATATATACATTTACACACGCACACATACATTATGTACATTTATCTATATATCTAAATAAAATTAGGCTCCGTATATATGACCCAAAGTAACTAACTACTTGAGTAGATTTTTTATCCGATACTCTTTTACTCTTACTCAAGTAACTATTCGAGACTAGTACTTTTACTTTTACTTGAGTAAATATTTCTAGAATTACTTTTACTTTTACTTGAGTAAAGTTTTTGGGTACTCTACCCACCTCTGAGTTACATATATATATATATCAACCTGTGATTCTTGATTGAATTATATTTAAGATAATTGTTTAGATTGTGTTTGGATAAATCCTATGATTATTATTATTATTATTTTTTTATATAAATCATGCTAATTATAACATTTTTATATAATTATTAGCATCATTATATGATTAAAATATATATCAAATTATGTGTATATTTATGAAATTTTTTATTTGTGATATTAAACACATTTTCAATTGTTTTCAGCTGTATTTTGCTGATTCTTATATAATTTCTTATATAGCTTCAATAATTGTAATTATTTATAATTAATATCTGACTCTAGATTGAGCTATTTGAGATTAAAAATGTCTCAAAAAATATTTTAATGTGACTACGCATATTCTGTATTTATAGAATAATCAATTTTATTTTTTATCTGTGTCTTCGGTGTGATGTTATAGACATTTAAACAGGATTTTGCCAATTAATAATATATAATGAATAAAATAATTCCTGCGTAATTATTAATAATATAAGACTCTATTTTCTATATTCAATGAATTCATGAATATGCATCAAACACCCATGGATGTGCATCTTCAGTGTGATTTAAAGCTCTTCTCAACAGAATCATTATAATTCATTAGGAATGATTATAATTAATTCTTATATAATTATTAGCAGTGATCTCAGTTTCTAAATTAACTTTATTTAACAAAATGCATTATTGGTTTTAGTATTCATGGACATTTTTTGCATCATCTCCCCAGGTATCAGCATCTGCAGCCGAGACCCCGCCCCCTGGTGCCCAGACGATGCAACCTGCAGCATCCGGCTCCGACATCAACATCGTCCTGGAGGTCACAAAGCCAGAGGACGCGGTCATCAAGGAGGACGTCATCTACGGGCACAAAAAATCCCTGTCCGACGCCACGATGCTGGTGCACAGCAGCGGTGAGGAGGAAGAGTTCGAAGACGACAGTGGCAGACACACACCTCAGTCTCAGGATGCTGTGGGCGGCCCCGAGCATCACATGACCCAGATGGGACGGCCCCTCGTAGATCCACCCGCTTATCCCTTCAGCCACAGTATGGAGACGGTCCCAACATCCCCTCTGGTGTTCCCCATCCCCATCATCCGCAAACCAGAAGACATGGTGCAGCTGCCGCCTCTGAGAGAGCCCGGACACATGGTGCCTTCAGTATCAGACGGAGACCTGAGCGGACAGGGACGCTTCAGACAGAAGAGAGATGTCTATAAGAGACCCGTCTCAGACGTGCCACCTCCCAGAAGAAACATCGATGGTCTTCCACCGGCCGTAAGTTCACTTAGACATTTGCAAATGCAACCTACACTAAGTTGAGATTTATTGTCATATGCACATAATGTTAAAACCTTAAGAGATGGAATGTTTGAAAATAAAAAATGCAAAGATGTAAACGATACACACTTTCGTACTGAACCGCTTTTAAATAGATTGTAAATGCTTGCACGCATTTTACGTTCACTTTCGAATTGCAGCAACAGCTGACGTCAACAAAACAGTACGACAAACTCACATTAAAATAAAATGTTTCATTTATTTCATTTAAGTTTCATTATTTTAGGCCCAATATAAAATAACAAATATCTTACACAAAGTTTATAAATATAAAACACGGTGGAACCAAAGAAATAAGAAACAATTGATTAAAAAAAAGCTTCCAAAAATGGCAAAATTCCTTCCAAAAATTTTTTTTTAAGATCACATGATTATTTGAATAAATTAAAAAAAAAAGAATAAAAATCATAATTGAAAATTGTGACATCCCTGTTGTATCCAAAACATGAATTTTGCGAATGCTTACACTCCTAATAAATATTATTGTAACGAGTAATGAGTGCTAGAGATAAATTATAATTATAAAAATTATTTTATATTAAGCAGTAGAATTGTAATGTATTTTGAATTTTTATAAATATATAAATATATATAAAAAATATATATTATTTCAAAGCTTTAAATCCACTTTGAAGTCCAGCTTCAAAGTCAAAATAAAACTCTAATTTTATATTTTTATGACTTCACTTAAAGATCAGAATTGAATCAGAAATCGTGAAAAGCAAAATAGACATAATTATTATTGTAACCTGTAGTATAAAATAAAATGATAATTCAAAAATTATTTAACAAAATAATGTATTCAGCATTTGTTGTTGTAATTATTATTTAAAAGCTTTGCACCCACTTAAGTCCAGTTACAAAGTCAAAATAAAACACTTTAATTTAAAATGTATTAAATATTGAATGTATTATTACATGTATGCCATTAACCAGCTTCAGAATTGAATATGCAAATGTTTCATTAAATTATTTAAATATTAACTTTAAAAATCTACTACAAGTAACAATTTTATGTAGAGTTTTTGGACTAAAAAAGTTATGAACCTTACTTAAAGATCAGAATTAAATCACAATCACAAAAAATACAGAAAAACTGGAAAATATAAGATTAAATATTCAAAAATAAATTACTGTAACTTGTAGTGTAGCATAAAATTATCATAACATTTGTATTACAATTATAATTATGTTATTAAGTATTTAACAAAATTGTAATTTACAGAAATGATATATATATATATATAAAGTGTTTTTATTAGTTAAAATAATAATAATTATAATGTATTACAATTGTGTTATATTTTAATGTAAAAAAAAATTATTACATATAATTTATACAAATTTGTAATTAATTTCCCCTAATATATTGTTTTCTGTTTAGTCTGTTTGAGGGTTATTATACTGTAGAATTTGTGATGTGTCATGTAGAAACGCAGGGTTTTTATTAGCCCAAAGTATAATGAACACAATGTAAGGCGTCAGTATTTTGTGTAGCCACCCAGATGAGATCATTACGTCATCATGTGAGCATCTCCAGGAGTGTTTTCAGGTGTTCACTAAAGAAAAGCCTCACAATTAGATGCAGTGTCTCTTCTAATGAGCTTTAACCAGGATCTAAATGCTACTTCCTCCTTCCATTAATAACACATTTAAGTTATGCAGTTATACATATGTGTATGTATGTATATATATATATATATATATATATATATATATATATATATATATATATATATATATATATATATATATATATATATATATATATATATATAATATTATTATTATTTTTTATTTTTTATTTTTATGGTGACAGGAATCAGAATTATTTTTATACTATTATAATTATTTATATTTAATAATCATAATATTATAATGATTAATTTTCTTTTTTTTGTCCTTTGTTACAAACACACACACACACACACACACACACACACACACACACATACAAATAATTTATATATATATATGTGTGTGTGTGTGTGTGTGTGTGTGTGTAAGATATGATAAATCTTTTATAAATAATTATAATAGTATTAAAATAATACTGATTCCTTTCACCCTACTAGTAATTCATCAAGTTTTAGTATTAATGCAATAAATATATTTTTTTTGCTCCAGTTATTCATTTTAATATGTACTGCTGTACTGTTTTTTTCACATACTTAGTTTTGAATTTAAAATAACCTTAAAATAAGATTTCAGTACTTTAACATGTGGAGCATAAATCCAGATGTTTCTCAGAATGTTGACGCTGCTCGTCACAGAGACACAGATATAGATCAGTTCAGCTCAGCTGTGAAAGGAAATGTGAACTGACTTGTGATTCCTTGGTGCTGCTTTTATTTTCATTTGGGGTGTTTGTTCACTGGGCGAGGCCGAGCACTTGACTTCATACGTGTGCTCTGGAGAATGTGACCCGACCGGTCGTCAGACCCGAACGACTGCATTCTGTGTCTCTCAGACGCTGATCCTCAGACTCTGTGTTTCTCTCTCTCTCTCTGTGTGTGTGTGTGTGTCTCTCGCTCGCTCCGGGGATGAAGGGGATGAAGAAAGGACGCTCCGAGGTCAAGAAGGTGGGTCCCCTGAAGATGGCGGCTCTCAACGGCCTGACCCTGTCCAGAATGCCTCTGCCCGATGAAGGGAAGGACGACCCGGAGAACGCCTCTAATGATGAGCGGGTGAGTGCTGCTTTCTGGTTGGTCGAAGAGTAGTTAGTTAGTTTGTTTTTTAATGGTCAGTGATGTTGGGTTAACCAGGCTTGGATCTGCACAGATTTGATTAATGATATTTTTCCCATTTTTGTAAAAAAAAATCAATATTTAAGAATTAGTCCTTTTAATAAATACATGTATTGAATTTTTATATTTAAACAAGAAAACTGAAATATGTTTTAAATGTATTAATGTATTTAATAGTTATAACATTTATAGTAGAGTCATCAAAAATGTGTGTTTATATATATACACACACACACACTTCTGTAATTTACTATCTAAATATATTACTGTGTTAGAAAATTTGTATGATTGTTACTAGTGTAACATATAATATTCATGTTTCTAGGATTTTTTAAAAACTTAAATATTTTGAGAATATATATATATATATAAATATGTGTGTGTGTGTGTAGTTTAAATTTATTACTCTATTAATCATTATATTATTATCACTTTTATTATTGTAAATGTTATAAATAGCATAATTTATATTGATGTCATCAAAAATATCAGTGCATATATAATATTAATATTAATATTTTTGTGTTTTAAATATTTTTTATATATTAAAATTATTATATTTTAATTTATTGTTGTTGTTAGCGTATACAATACTAAACATTTATATTGAAGTCATCGTAAAAATTATATTATAAATTATCATTTATTTTCTAATATTTAAAAAATGTGTTAACTATTCGGAGTTATATCTTTAAATATGTTAATGTATTTATTATAATTATTACAATTATTGTTAATTAATGAAATCAATCAGATCTATGAAATATAACATCTAGTTTTGATTAATCCTCATCGCATCGAGCAGAATCTCAGTTGAGGACAGATTGTTTATTAATGTGAAATACTAACTGGCTTCTCAGACACATCTGCGCTCGATGTTAGCATGCTAACTGCTAACACACCTCACGTCCTGTGTGTTTCCTGCAGTGTAAGATCCTGGAGCAGCGCATGGAGCAGGGGATGGTGTTCACCGAATACGAGCAGGTGCCCAAGAAGCGTCCCAACTGTGAGTGCACTTTCGCTCTGATGCCCGAGAACAGCGACAGGAACCGCTTCCAGGACGTCCTGCCCTACGACGACACGCGTGTGGAGCTGGTGCCCACCAAAGAGAACAACACGGGCTACATCAACGCCTCGCACATCAGGGTGAGCGCGAGATCTGTGATGTCTAGAGACTTATTAGACTGATAGAGAAAAAGATTCTTAAAATAAGAACAATATCACTTCTGTTTATTTATTAAGATTATTAATAACTATGTGTCCCAAAACACTGTAATCTTAGAAAAAAATTTTCTTATAATAAGTTTTATAGTAATAATATTAATTATAATTAATAATGTTTTGTAATAATAATACTAATTATTATTATTATGCCCTAAAATTGTTTGTTATAATGTAGTTTAGGATTATAATAATACTTTTTGAACCATGTTGAACTAAAATAAAATAATATAAATATATATAAAATAATAAATGAAGAAAAATGCAATTATTTTTTTCATTAATTTTAATTTTAATTTATTATTATTATTATTATTATTACTACTATTGAAACAAGAAAAGTAATGATGTTAATATAATATAAATATGTAAAATAATTATTACATTTAAAAATATAAATATTTTTAAGAAGAAATGTACAATTACAAGTTAAAAATATATTCTTATTCTTAATATTATTATTATTATGCATGTTCATGCAGCATCAAAATAATCATAGAGATCTGATATAAAAATGTGCATTATTTTTTGAAGATTCTAAAATAAATCATTGAACGTCATGAAATCAGGAAAGCACATGCATCTTATGACCCAAAAAAAGCATGCAAAAAAAAAATTATATTCTAATTACCTAAATTTTTATTTATGATTTTGGTTCATTGTTACTTGCTAAATTTTACATAATTTTTTTATGCATGCACATAAAAGTCTTAAAGTCCTTGAACACCAATAACTGCTGTTTGCAGCTATATTTGTGGTGCTTTGAATCCAATAAATAATCTTTCATGTTGTGTTTTCTGCTGCTGTGTTGATCAGGTTACGGTCCGAGGGAAAGAGTGGAGTTATATCGCGTCTCAGGGTCCGCTCTCCAGCACCTGCCAAGACTTCTGGCAGATGGTTTGGGAACAAGGAGTCTCCATCATCGCAATGGTTACAGCAGAGGAGGTGACGATGGAAAGCTCATTAACGGAGTGTCACTCTTGAATCTGAAGTGTAAGTCATTGTTTTGTGTGCCGTCCTGCAGGAAGGGGGTCGAGAGAAGAGTTTCCGCTACTGGCCTCGTCTGGGCTCTCGTCACAACACGGTTACATACGGGCGATTTAAGATCACCACACGCTTCCGCACAGACTCGGGGTGCTACGCCACAACGGGGCTGAAGATCAAACACCTCCTGACGGGACAGGAGCGAACCGTCTGGCACCTGCAGTACACCGACTGGCCCGACCACGGCTGCCCCGAGGACTTCAAGGGCTTTCTCTGTGAGTACAGCACAGATACCGGCCTTTCTTTATATCAGATGTACTGCTTTGGCACACAGGACATCACGGTGAAATGGTGTTAGCATCTGCGTGTGAAAAGATAAAGACATTAGTGTCTGGACAAACTACTGAACCAGAAAGAAAAGAGAAAGTATTCTCTTAAACTCTTTAATTATGCAGTTGGTAAAGCGGGTCACAAAACATCTTCATCTTTTTTTCCCAGGTCATATATACCTAAAATATGTATACCAAAAAAACATATTTCATTGTGCATTTATACATGCAATTATATTTAATCAGTATATTATAAAGAAAAACATAATGCATATTTTTCTGAATGCAATTTTTTGTAGCATTATACTTAAGAGCAATTAATCTGTATATGCTATATCTATCTATCTATCTATCTATCTATCTATCTATCTATCTATATATATATATATATTCAGAATAATTGCTCTTTAATGTAATGATGATGATGATAAAATACTAAACAATTTGCATACTCACACACACACACACACACACACATATATATATATATATACTAATCTTTCTTGACACTGTGCCTAAAAGTATTGTCACAAAATCTTGTTTTATTAAAATGTTTGTACATTATACATTAGTTTTATAATTAACTAACATTACATATTAATTCTGAGTATAATAATGTCAAAAAAATATTTATTTTTTTCAGATTTTGGAGTAAAACTTGACTGGTTGTGTTTGCTTAAGCTCATCCCAGCAGTGTTTTTCAGCACCATTATAATGATTCAAGATACATTATTTTGATGATGTTCGTATCGTGCATGACTTTAATCTTCAAGAAGAGTGTTTTCTTGTGGCGTGTCCCTCGGCTGGCCTCTTTCTGTTGTGCAGCGTTGTGTTTTCTCTCCTGGCGTGGCTCTCTAAAGCGCTCTATTTCTGTGTCTCAGCGTACTTGGAGGAGATCCAGTCTGTGAGGCGACACACCAACAGCTCCAGCGACCCAAAGAACACAAACCTTCCCGTCCTGGTGCACTGCAGCGCAGGGGTGGGACGCACTGGTGTGGTCATCCTGTCTGAGATCATGATAGCTTGTCTGGAACATAATGAGGTACATGTGTCCTGTGCTTACAGTGGCAGGAACGCATGAGAGATTTAGTGCATTTGAACAGCTTTTCAGGGCAGAATGGTGACGGTTACCAGGGTAAAGGACATACACTGCACAGAAATGAAATTGCTACACTTCTGCTAAGCTAACAAACACACGGTTGCTAGTCTCTGCAGATGTCAGGATGTGACTGATGGACAGGTTTATACTGCACTTAGACCTAGTTTACACATTCAATGTGGCGAAATCACAGCCGAGAGGCATGGAAGGACAGACAGTGGTGTCGTTATGCAACTCGGGCACAATCATTTAGCCATTAAAAAACACTGAAAATGCCATTTCACAATTTTCTTAAGACGGAGACATTAAACAGACTGTACTCGAATGCCTCATTTACATCAAAATTAAATATGGTGTATGGGGTCGTTTAATTAGTTTCACTGGAAGTACAATAGAAAAATATTTGTGTTTAATATTCTTTTTATTCTTTATTTATGTTCTTTTTAACAGTTAAAAATAACTGTTTTAATGTCTTTATTAATCTAAAAAGAAATGAAACTTGCAAATCAAATAAAACATTTATTACAATTAATTTAATAATTATTAAATATTTTAATAATTTATTAAAATGATTTCATTAAATCTTAATTTGAAAGGTGATTAACAGAAAAAAAATCTAATAATTTGTGTGAATTACTAAAAAAAGATTCATGTTACGAAACACTTCAAACCTAAAGACTTGTTTTTCCATTATTATTTATTTTAATTATTATACTTTAATTTTAAATGTTATTTATTTTTTACATTTATATATTTTTCTATTATGTTATGTACCTTTTTAATACAACTTTTAAATCGTGTAAATTGTGAATGAATGAATCAGTGTGAAAACAGCTTTGTTACTAAAGACTTGAGCTCAATCTTAAAGATTAAAAATTATTACATTTTAATTATTTAACTATTATATTAAATGCTGTGTAATAAGTAAAATAATTAATGTAATCTAATATAAAGGATACAATATTTTTATCTTTTATTTACCCTTTTGTATACATATTTTTAAACATTTTTGTATAAATGATTTTTAGCAAATAAATGAATCAATCTGATATCAGTGCAATAACAGCTTCATGTTATGAAACACTTGAGTTAAAATTAAACTCAATTAGTGGTCGACCGATATGTGTTTTTTGACAGCCGATGCCGATATCTTGGAAAGCAGGGGAGCCGATATAAAGCCGATATAATTGTTTTAATTATTATTATTAATATTTAAGAAATTTGAAATAATTTAACAATGGATTAAAAAATAAATGTGTAACAGAAACATACTTTATATGACAGTATTTTTCACAAATAAATAAATATTTAATTAAAAATATAATTTATCAACAGGGCATTCAGTATTCTGGGAAGTCTGTGTGCACTGGGAATCATATTTTTCAAATACAGCCAGGGTAACACTCACGAGAAAGTATTATAATGTTTGCCTCTCTATTACTAATAGGCCTAATATAATACTTTATGTATACATTAATTGTTTAACCGTTCTATTTGATTATTAGATAGACTTCTGTCTGTATTAGACAGAACTATTAACGACGACGACGATGAACAAGAGAGAGATTGTAAGCACTGTGCGCACTCAGACATTGCCGCTCTCAGCGCTGTCAAAATAAAAGTCCTGCCTCAAACACATCTGCCAAAAGGAAATGCGTATCTGCCATTGCCGATTTTTTAAAAATGCAAAATATCGGCCGATATATCGGTCGACTACTAGACTCAATTATTTGGTTATATTCTAATAGCCATTTACAATTTTGTAAAATTTTATCTCAAGCTCTTTGCATTATCGCTGTATGTGAAATCTGCTTTACAAATAAACATGGCGTACTTTGCTTATTAAATATTTCATAATTCAGAATCTAAATTTGGATTTTCCACATTCAAAACTGCTGTGAAATACTCCTGTTTTAATACTGACGTGTCGATGTTTCCTGACAGATGCTGGACGTCCCGACCGTTCTGAACTTGCTGCGGCAGCAACGCATGATGATGGTACAGACGCTTTCACAGTACTCCTTCATTTACAAAGTCCTCATTCAGTTCCTGAGAAACTCCAGACTGATCTGAGACCAGCGCTGGCACAGAGGAGCCTCTCACAAGCCCTCGGTCCCCGTCGGAGCTTCCTCACGGGGCAGTAATGAAGGACGCCGCGGCGCGCTCTGCTTTACCAGTATTATTCACTGTGGACTTGTACACAGATGTCATCCAGCACTTTTATTTTGCTGTACATAGACGCAGCTTTGTTATTTAATAGAATACGCTGAACTGCAGTGGTTCTTTTATACCGGGTTCCTCGTGGATTTTATTAGTTTACGCATGAAGTTTTAGCAAGCAAAGATTATAATAGCGGACACAGTGTTTACCGAGATGAACTTCAGTCGATGAATCTCATGAAAAGCCCAGATTTTGTGTCAAAATGTGCTTAATATTATGCTGAAATGCAAAAAAGGTTTGCTTTTCTGTATGCAACGTGTTCGAATGCTCTTGAGATTCTCTCAGTTGCATCATGGGATGGATATAACAGGACTCTGGGAGTTTGAAGTATCATGTCCAGTGTTACGCGGCATGTTCAAGCAATGTTTTACAGTTTAACCCTACGAACAGGGTTTCACCCCCGGCTATCGCATCTCAAGTTTGAATGCTGCCAAAGACGGGACAGGTTTCTTTTCTGATCGCAGACACAACCTATGGTTAATTTACAATATGTATTAAAATTGTATATGAAAACTGTATTCTAAATATAATAATCAGAAAGGCTTTCTCGTTGCATTAGGGATGATTTTGTATTTTTGCAGCTCTTGTGACTTTCCACCTGCATCCGACAACCAGACGCACCAAAGAGCATCACAGACTCGACTTTTGCATTGGAGTGAACAATAGTGTGGGTTTATTGTGGACGGTTAGTAACCTCATTATCTTAGACACACCAGCTATGATGGTTTACCTAAGAGATTTCAGCATATCGAGTTCTTTAAGTCTTAAAACACTGTGAAACTGCATAACCCATTCTGTTATGTGCAGTTGAATTGCATTCTGGGTATTTACGATAAAGCAGTACAGACAGATGCTACAGTCCACCATAATGGTGCTGTTGCATGTTCTGAAAGAAATAGTTCGGCCAAAAATGTACATTCGCTGAAAATGTACCGAATTTGGAACCAAAAGCTGTTTAGACTCTCATTCTGATGGCACCCATTCACTGGGTGTGCAAGTGACGCAATGCTAAATTGCTCTAAATCTGATATCTTGGATGACCTGAGGGTGAGCACATTCTAGCTAATTTTCATTTTTAGTAAACTATTGCTTTAAACCCAAACATATATGCAGCGTCCTGCCAAAATATTCCATGGGAGAGTCAAAAATCTAAAGAAAAAAGCAGTGCAATTTAAGTAAAAATTTAAAATAAAAAATACATTAGTAAAGTGGAACTGAAAGTATTTGTTGTACTGAATTTTATTTATTGTGTGCAGAAAGGACAATGTATTACTGAATTTTAGTAATGAGGATGAGATTTCTTTCACCTGTCCATAATGAAAATTTGAGGCAAAATAGTTGCTTAATTGTTCTGAAAAAAGGCAGAAATGTTTAATTGTCCCAGAATCAGCTGAAATATAAAATTATATATATATTTCTATTTCTATTGAATTCGGGCTGAAATATGATTAAAAAAAAAATGTTCTTGTTAAGAGTCACTCTCTCTATTCAGTTCTGACTTGTGCCTAAAACAAAAGCAATGTGTTCTTGTTGGATTTTGGCTAAACTGTAAATTAAAATATTTTTTTGTTGCGAAGAACAATCACTTTTTCACATTATACTGTGCATCTGAATATCATGAAACATTCATTTAAAAACTGAACATATCCACAGGTTGAGCTCCTTCAACGATGGTTTAATCAGCATTTATCCGTCATTACTATGAGGTAAAAGTCATTTAAGTGTTTGGAGTAAACGGTTGTAAAAGCAAACCTTTTCATAATTCATGTTGAGTTTTGTTGGGTTAGCTTCAGACGAACTGCTGTGGTGTTTGAGGTTTGCTGATGTGAGTGGACAAGTGTTCATCTGAACTGGAAAAACAAACTTAAAGACAATTAATGAACAAAGCTGAAAACTGGACTGGAAAAGCCCTTCTCAGAGCTGCTTTTTGGAATACATGTATATTATTTAGCAGATACTGTTTATATTGGTGACTTTTAAATGTTAGTAACTTTTTTAACCACATTACATTTTTGAGGCTGTTCACCCCGGATGGATTCTCATCTGTTTTGGTTTTGTAGAGCAAGATCTCATCCTCCACCATTGCCACCATCATCATGAGTGATTTACAGCTGACAGAAGAGCTAAATTATATCCCATTGTAAACAACTATATTTTTCATTCAGAAAATAAATGTTCTAAATTGTTTAAGTAATGATTTGTGATTCTATCCTTTTGCAATTTTTTACATAGTACAGATATGACAGCACTGACAAACTTACATTAAATTTTTTTTTTGTAGTATTATGCTATTATAGTATTAATTTAAAATATTTATTTATAAATATTTATATTTATAGTATTGATTTTTAAATAGCTTTTTCTTTTCAATTTTAGTATTTTCTATTGCTTTAATTTATTTTCAAGCATTTATTTTTAGTTTAGTTTTAGTTGCTTTAGTATTAAACAAGTTTTGACGATTGTTTTTAATGAAAAAGTGACTACACGTATCTGTTTATGTTTCTTTAAAGTGTTAACAATTCAACTAATTCTGCAAATCAACCCATTTTATTGTTCTAAATGTATCATTTGTTAGGTAAATAATTCCTTTATTTCACTTACATCTCCAATGTATCCCAGCAGCCACAAGAGAGCGTCATGTTTCATGTGATGGTTTTGTGGATGCATCAAAATGTATTTCTGGAATAAATCGTAAAGATGGATTGATTTTAAGAGAATCACAGTGTTGTCTCAGAACATCTAAAAAGTTTCAGTCACTGTCAGATGTGGAGACTGAATACATCTAAAATATTTCTAGTTCCTCAATCTTTCTAAAAAATAAATAAATGTTGGCAATATACTGATGAATATCTCTCAGTATGAAATCTCCATACATTACAAGGATTGACATGCACTGAAGTAAAAATAGTAAAAAAAAAAAAGAATGTTCCGGGCTGCTTAGTCCCTCCCATTTTGCCAATTTACTAATATTTTCCTTTCTACTCATTTATATGAGTATTTAGGTATACATGATGTTACCATTACACATGTGATTAGACTAAAAACTAAAACAAAAATTAATTAATATTTATGATTATTAATCAATAATTTATGAATTCTTTAGATGCCATTAACTATCTATAATGGACAAAATGTTTCTTATTATAAAATAGCGAGCAAATGAAGATTAAAATCTCAGATTCACATTTAGCTTTCTATTGGGTAGTGATGTTCTTGACTTTTCTAAATTTGGGATGAATAAACTCTACAAGCCCAGAGGAGAATCAAAGTTAATCAATTAAGCTGAAAGGGGAGGAGCCACATTAATTCAAAGCTCTACTAAATAGCAAAGCCAACACTGATGTGTATTGTAGCATTGTGCCAAAGTTTGTTAGGATGGGGTTCTTGCAAGGTGTGTTAGTGTTGGTTGTGATTGTGGCTTTTGACCTGAAGAGCGCATTGGGAAGTTTGAAACACCGTCAAAGTCCAAGCAGCACAAAGCCACAATCAGCTCCAGCTTCCAGAGTTCCTGATCTTTCTTCTCAAGGGTTCTTGAATCCTTTCCAAAAGGCTTCTCAGCTTCCGAGTCTTGACTACAGAAAATTTGCGCAAGACCCTCTTGGTCTTCAGGAGAAGCAGCTGTTGCAGGGTCCAGTCAAGCCTTTGTCCTGGAAGTTTCCCGTTGTTCCAGAGGTGCAACGTGAGTTGGCGGTGAACTTCCAGTTGAGGAAACCTGTGACTCCCAGTAGTGTGGCTGTTCAATGCAGTGAGGACCGGGTTCATGTGGAGGTAAAGAAGGATATGTTCAGCAATGGTCAACTGATCCAGCCATCTGGTTTGTCTATGGGAGGCTGTGCTGTTGTTGGTGAGGACTCTGCCTCTGGGGTGCTCATCCTCGAATATGCACTACAGGACTGCAATAGTGTACTGATGGTAAGAATGGTTACGTCTTCCTGGATTAACCAATAAAAGCAAGGGTTGTTCACTAGTATTTGTTGAATGTTAAATCTCCACAGAACCTTTCAGTTTCTGAAACCTGATAACTGACAGCTGCTTTGGGGAACTGCTAGAAACACCCTTCTTGAACATTATTTTTAAGTGTAGTTGAACAGAACCCATTTGGTAACCACTTCTGTCTCTTACAGATGACTGCGGATGAGCTAGTCTACACCTTTGCTGTTACCTACACCCCTGTGGCATTTGCTGGCACGCCGATTACCCGTACTGAGGGTGCAGTTGTTGGCGTTCAATGCCACTATCAAAGGTAAGCGACTGACTGGATGTCTTCAAGCAGTGTCTTATGGTGTTGTAACCAGAAAACGGTTTATTTGGTATCCCCTTGAACGACAGGCTCCATAATGTGAGCAGTGATGCTTTGAATCCAACTTGGGTTCCTTATGCTTCAACGGAGGTTGCTGAAGACGTCTTGGTGTTCTCCATGAAGCTCATGCTGGGTTTGTGTAGTTTCTTTAGATCTTAAGCCTTGTGAAATGAGGCTGTGCCTAAGCTGTTCTTTCCTCTTGCAGATGACTGGGCCAATCAGAGGCCTTCAAATGTTTACTACTTGGGTGACATTATTAATATTGAAGCATCTGTGAAGGTGTACAACCACGTCCCCCTGCGTGTGTTTGTGGACAACTGTGTGGCCACCCAAGTACCTGATGTGACTTCTGTTCCGAGATATTCCCTCATTGAGAATCATGGGTAAAGTCCTGTCACTTCTCTAGAATGGTTTCAGTTTGTTCAGTGAGCACTCGATCCCTGAGAATTAGGTTGAGTCAAGTGACCATCGGTTTAGCTCTTTTTGGTAAATGCTTTTGGCATCGCTGAGAGTGACTGTCCCAATGTTCATCCTACTGAAATGGTATGAGAGCTTTAAAATTCGTCTGAAGCATAGCTTGGCATTTCCGTTTTTGGTTCAAGTGTGGACTTGTGCGCACTCTAATGGCTTATGTTGCCCACAATCTTTTGTGCTCTGGCTAGGAATTGGTTCGATCCACGAACCCCTACTACAGTGTTAACCACAAACATTGATGTGGGCAACTGGCTGTAAACCTCCCTTCACCCACTCTTTATCAGGTGCCTTGTGGATGCTAAGGCTACGGCTTCCAGCTCCCACTTCTTGCCTTGGACCCAGGAAGACAAGATCCGGTTCCAGCTGGAGGCTTTCATGTTCCAGGGAGGATCCAGTCCTTCTGTACGTACTATATTGACTGAATCTGCGTTCTCCCATCTGCTTTGGTTTTGTGAACCCTTACCGGTGTCTCTTGCAGATCTACATAACGTGTACCGTGAAGGCCACTCTTGCTTCTGCACCCAGTGACGCTCTCCACAAATCCTGTTCCTTTTCCAACGGGTATGTTCATGCTGCTTAAGAACACTATGAAGCTGCCGCGTCTGATTGTTCTTGTTGCAGGTGGCTTGCTGCTGATGGGAACCACCAGGTTTGTGCTTGCTGTGACTCAACTTGTGGTCCTGAAGGGGGACGTGATGCTCCTATTGGGGGTAGGTAGCTGCTTTAAGATCGCTTCTGACACTTCATGTGCTCTACTTGACTTGGGATTTGCCTTTTTTCAATAGGTGTTCAGTGGGAAGGCAAGGCCTCACTCGGTCCTGTAATGGTTCAAGGGCGACAGAAGTCTTTAGGTGGACTTTAACAAATGGGGACAACCCTATTGCTTCCAATAAACCGAAAACAGTGTTCTTGCTTCTGCTCTTCTTGTCTAGTTTAAAAACCCTGGGTTTGTGCTCTAAAGATTAGATTCTTCTCATTGCTAGTTTAACTTCATCTTAGTGCTGCATTTGGCACCATAGATCCTGACATGCTCAGATTGATTACAAAACTATACAGGTATTCAAGGGCAGGCTCAAAGATGTTTAGATCCTACCAGTCCAATCGCTACAATTTTGTTTTATTACTTACTGGGCCTAAAAAAGGTACACCAACTACAGTTTGCAACTAGATTGCTGTGCGGTTACTTTCTCTACAGCCAAAAATCTGGGTGGTATATTAGACCGCAACTTGTCTTTTGAAAGCTGTTTCTGATGCAGAAAAGCTAGTTCATGCAATCAGAACCTCTAGACTATTGTACTGCACTTCTACAGTAGGTGGTTGTCCAGCATTTTCAATAAGCTACAGCTAGTCCAAAATGCTTACCATGTCAAGAAATTCTGATCGTCCCTCCCAATTTTACAGTCTCTGCAATGGCCACCTATTAAGATCGGTTTAAGTTCCAAATTATTACTTGACTAAGGCCCTAAATTATTTAGCTCATTTAACTACTCTTATACCATGCTTCAATCACTCTCTCTAAGGTCACAAAATGTTGGACTTCTGGTAGTTCCTAGGATAGTAAAGTCCACTTAAGGAGATTTATGCATTTGGCTTCCAAACTCTGGAATATATTCATAATGTTCGGGGTTCAGACACACACCGTTTAAATTTAGATTAAAAACATGTTTTGCCAAGCATTTGTATAATGCATCTCATGATTTGTGACTGCAGTTGTATCTGATCAAATGTGCATTATTATTATTTGGCTTTGGTTAAACTAATTAATTTTACTTTGTTAGAACAGCATCTACGCTGATGTCTTTGTTTCTGTTTTGCCATGAGATTTACATCCTGTGGTAACTAAGGTTTACACAACCTCCAGTCTGGATCCAGAACACCTGAGAAGAGATGATGCCAAGCCATCAGAAGACCTCAGATGATGCTAACCCTTAAACAACATACAGAGCTACCAAATATTGTTACAAGTGTGATTGCATTATATAATTGCTGTTAAGAGTGTTCATCTGGTTGACTACGTCTTGTATTAATTTTTCAGAAAATTCCTGTTTTTTTTTTTTAAATGCTATCAGCATGATAGACAAATAGGTGTACTATGAACATACCAGACCGCTTTATTATGTGATAAGTGTATTTACACTATAAGCAGAGCTATGAACATTTGCACTTTGTGCAATGGATATTTGAAAAAATAAGTGCATGGAAAAATGTTCCACTGTGCAAACGGAATCTTCTGTATGAAAGAACAGTCAGTAGTGCAAGTAATGAGTGTAAATTTTTTGTTGTTGTTGTAAATCAATGGGGCTCAGTGGGCAGAATTCAGTAAGGAAAAGACTTACAATACAAAAAACACAAGCGAGACTAGCTGCTGCGTGTGGACGCACCGCCCTCTTGTTCCAGACTGCAGCAAAGTCAGATTGTGTCAGATTTCTGCTGATATTCAGAACTAGGGGTCCTCTCTAGAAGCTGATCCACCACCTGGTCTGGAAACGTACTGGATCTGGGTGACTGCAGTGACCATCTTATCTGGATACAGACTGGATCTGGTGGCCACAGTGGTGGACAGTAACGGAGTAGCTTTACTTTGTTACTGTACTTAAGTACATTTTTCAAGTATCTGTACTTTACTGAAGTAGTTTTATTTTGAGTAACTTTTACTTCACTACATTCCAAAGCATAAGATCGTACTTTTAACTTCACTACATTTCATAAAACATATCGTTACTCACTATAATATATCACGTGCTCCGACACGCAGAAGCGGTGTCTGATTCATCATGAACGAACTGAGTCTTTTCAAAATAAGCCTTTAAATCGGATCGCGAATCGCACCAAACGATTCGTTTACGAATTAGAATGATCCGATTGCAGCTGTTCTGGAGTCGACCACTCACTGATTCAAATGAACCATTTAGTGTGAGTCTACAGAAGTAAGAATAGTGAGATCTGGTGAGCGGGTGCGTCTGATGTTGCTAAAAGTAAGTTATTAATGTCAGAATTTAGGATTAACTATTGTAACTGAAAATCATATTTTTTATTATTTATTTTATATATTTTATTTTGATAATTTAGAATTATTACTGAAATACAACCTTTTTTTGTTTCAAACAGTTCATTGAACAATAATAAATGAAGTACCTGAAGCTGACAATGAAGTAAATGTATAATAATTAGCAAAGATGATTAATTTTAACGCTGTAAACGCACGTGTGAGGGGCGGAGACGCGCCGTGGAGCCTCAGACGCGCGTGAGGACCAAACACAGCAGAGCGGTAGGAAACTTCACTCCTCTTATTATTTCTCTTTTACTATAGCGATTTATTTTTAGATACGTGATCTGAGTCTTTCATAGAGTTGTAGAGTTAGAGTTATTAGAGAAATAGAATTATTTTTTACATTCTTTGGTCGAAGTTTTTAGATCGGCAATTCGGAGCCTGTTCGCGACTCTGTTGATTCAGATCGGGACTTCGGAGCCTGTTCGCGACTCAGTTGATTCAGATCGGCACTTCGGAGCATGTTCGCGACTCGGTTGATTCAGATCGGGACTTCGGAGCCTGTTCGCGACTCAGTTGATTCAGATCGGGACTTCAGAGCCTATTCGCGACTCGGTTGATTCAGATCGGGACTTCTGGACTTCGGAGCATGTTCGCGACTCCGTTGATTCAGATCGGCACTTCGGAGCATGTTCGCGACTCGGTTGATTCAGATCGGCACTTCGGAGCCTGTTCGCGACTCGGTTGATTCAGATCGGCACTTCGGAGCCTGTTCGCGACTCGGTTGATTCAGATCGGCACTTCGGAGCCTGTTCGCGACTCGGTTGATTCAGATCGGCACTTCGGAGCCTGTTCGCGACTCGGTTGATTCAGATCAGGACTTCGGAGCCTGTTCGCGACTCGGTTGATTCAGATCGGCACTTCGGAGCCTGTTCGTGACTCGGTTGATTCAGATCAGGACTTCGGAGCCTGTTCGCGACTCAGTTGATTCAGATCGGCACTTCGGACCATGTTCGCGACTCGGTTGATTCAGATCGGCACTTCGGAGCCTGTTCGCGACTCGGTTGATTCAGATCGGGACTTAGGAGCATGTTCGCGACTCGGTTGATTCAGATCGGCACTTCGGAGCATGTTCGCGACTCCGTTGATTCAGATTGGGACTTCGGAGCATGTTTGATATTTTTTTTTAAATTCAGATCTCGAAGCAGGAAGTGTTTGTCAAACAGTTAATTGGTGAAAAATGAATATTTGGACTTGAGGCTTTTTTTTTAGACGAGTAACGTTAGACAGACATGAATGTTTATTCAGAACGGTACTGAAAATAAGTAAATATTGTAGCTGATGCTAAATGTCTAGCAGGCTTGTTGGTGCTAACTTGAGGTAATTTTTATAAATAATGTCCAAATATTTTTATTCAACCACCTATATATATATATATATATATATATATATATATATAGGTGGTTATCTATATTTATATATATAGATAGATAGATAGATAGATAGATAGATAGATATAGATATATAGATTACATCTGGGGAGAAAAGAAATGATGTGATGTTCAGAACATGGTAACTACAGTAATTATCAAAGAGGGGAAGAGATGCACCCCGTTTGGCCAGGGGTGTTTTTACACCACAGACAAGGTTTGAGAAGGAAAAAAATCATTAAGAAAATATAATTATATTTTCCTTAAGATGTTCTTCCTAACTGCAGGCCTTATTATCTTGTCATATATAACTGTGGTGTTCTGTAAAACCACAAACTTTAAAATACTTTTTTCTTACAGGTGAAGATCAGATTATCATCTCTGTTTTCTCTCAGGTACATCACAGTGTAAGCTTCACAGTGAACGTTACTCTCGTAAGCGTAGTCCATATCAACAACAAAAATATATCTTAGCATAGGTCATAATTTAGATATATTTTTTAGATGGAAAAATGCAGTTTTACAGATGCTAGAAATGTGGCTTTCTAAGGAAAGATTGCTGTCAAATAGCACACCTAGGTTCCTAACTGATGACAAAAAATTGACAGAGCAGCCATCAAGTCTTAGACAGCGTTCTAGGTTATTCAATGCAGAGATTTTAGGTCCTATAATTAACACCTTTGGTTTTTTTTCAGAATTTAGCAGTAAGAAATCACCAGTCATCCAGTTTTTTATATTGACTATGCATTCCGTTAGTTTTTCAAATTGGTATGTTTCGCTGGGCCAAGAAGAAATATAGAGCTGAGTATCATCAGCATAACAGTGAAAGCTAACACCATGTTTCCTGATGATATCTCCCAAGGGTAACATGTAAAGCGTGAAGAGTAACAGCCCTAGTACTGAGCCCTGTGGTACTCCATACTGTACTTGTGATCAATATGATGCCTCTTCATTCAATGCTAAAAAATTGATGGCGGTCATATAAGTATGATATAAACCATGCTAATGCCCTTCCATTAATGCCAACAAAGTTTTCTAGTCTATGCAAAAGAATGTTGTGGTCAAAAGCAGCACTAAGATCCAATAGCGCTAATAGAGAGATACAACCACGATCAACTGATAAGAGCAGGTCAATTCTAACTAGAGGAGGACAGGGTACACAGCTTCATTACTTGAGTAAATGTACAAAGTATTTGTACTTGTTTTTAAAAGTACTTAGTATCAAGAGTACATTTTCTAAAAATGCTAACATTTATGTACAGAAACGCCCTACAAAGAGTTATGAAAAATGTTAATGTTAATACCTTGGATAATGTAAAAGGAGTTGAAAGTACTTTTTAGCATATTGCTTTGTTTAACATTTCTCACTTGCCCACAAGGCAATAGCACAATGGAAACGTTCTGACAAACCTCTGCTAGAGTTATAATGGATATTTTTCACCCACATTTGAACCTGACTGTGTTAAACACACTGCATACTGAAGAATGAAGCAAATGCTCAGCTTACATTAATGTGTAATATCAGAAAAGAAAATTCACCTAACAATTGTGTTTCTCTGTTGTTTTCATCAATCAAATCAATAAACCTAAACCAGCAAAGAAGGCAATATAGCAAAGTTCTGACACACCTCTGAACCTGACCATGTTATACACGCAGCATAGAAGAGAAAATAATAATGAAAATCAGCTAATCAGCTGTGTTTAGGTCAGCATACAAAGAAGGAAAACTAAAATTCAGCTCATTTGAGTGACAGTATTAAGCCCCTTCCTCTCACATTGACATGCAGGCGCCTGCACAATCCAATCACGTTTGAGAGGGAAACGATAAATTGAAGGTGCGTTCGACTTCACGCAGTAGTGCACAACCTGATCGCAGTCTGACTTGAAGCAGTGCATGCCGGTTAGATATTTTGTCCGACTTGAGACGGTGCCGAAGCCACAAAGTACCATGAGAGTGTTTCGAGAGCAGCCGGCTGACTCAGCCGCCACAGTTTCTCCAGAGTGACTGCAGGAGCGCTGATGACGACACAGCTGTTTCATGATTGGTCAGATTCACCACATGACTACTACCACGTGTGTTTCAGGTTAGACAAACCCTTTCAGTTCCATTAATGGCAACACATCTGTGTTTTTAGATTGATAATAGCTTTTTTACTGTAGTCCCACTGTTGTATTGAGTCACGTTTATCTCACGTGATGAGAGGCTTAATACATAACCTACTGTAATGACAATGATGAATTAATAATAGTCAGAAGAGGATCTATGACTTCTGGAACCAGCTCTTTTAAGATCTTAGATAGAATAGGGTCTAACATGTTGTTGGTTTAGATGATTTAACAAGTTACAGCTGTCAGCAGAGCTAAATTATATCCCATTGTAAACAACTATATTTTTCATTCAGTAAATAAATGTTCTAAATTGTACAGATATTGTACAGAGATGACAGCATTGACAAACTTACATAGAAAATGTTATTTTGGCATTATTGTTTATGTTTGTTAAAGTGTTAACAATGAAATTGATTCTGCAAATCAACCTATTTTATTGTTCTAAATGTATCATTTGTTAGGTAAATAATTCATTTATTTCACTTACATCTCCAATGTATCCCAGCAGCCACAAGAGAGCGTCATGTTTCATGTGATGGTTTTGTGGATGCATCAAAATGTATTTCTGGAATAAATCGTAAAGATGGATGGATTTTAAGAGAATCACAGTGTTGTCTCAGAACATCTAAAAAGTTTCAGTCACTGTCAGATGTGGAGAATTAATACATATAAATATTTCTAGTTCCTCAATCTTTCTAAAAATAATGTTGGCAATATACTGATGAATATCTCTCACTATGAAATCTCAAAACATTACAAGGATTGACATGCACTGTACAACACTACAACTATAAATTCCATAAAACTTCAATAACAAACAAATCATATTGTTAATTGAAAGCTTGTCCTAAAAAGGGAGCGAGTTCCAGAGCCTTGGAGCCACAACACAGAAAGCACGGTCACCTCTTGTCTTAAGATGTGTTCTGGGAACAACTAAAAGATCTTGGCCTGAAGACCTCAAAGACCCACATGGAGTATGTATATGCAATAGATCCTGGATGTAAGAGGGTGCTTGACCATGCAAGTCTCTGAAAGTAATGACCAGAATTTTAAAATGCACTCTATATCCACATGAACACATGATATGTAAAAATTGATAGCCTGAATGCACTGTAAGTCGCTGTGGATAAAAGCATCTGCTAAATGCATTAATTTAATTTAAATTTAATATCCAATAGGAAGCCAATGAAGGGCCTTCAGCACAGGAGTAATGTGTGATCTCCTGCTGGTCCTAGAAATAAAAGCATGAACAAGCATCTCCCTCTCTTTTTATTTAAACCATAGATCTAACCTTAGAAATGTTCCTGAGGTGGAAAAAAACAGGTACAAACCACAAACTTAACATGACTGTTAAAACACATCGCTCTGTCAAAAATGACACCCAAATTTCTCGTGTCACTTCAGTCAGATGATGATAGACCCTCAAGGACCTGCCTAATCTTAAGGGTAATGTTGTCTGGGGCAAAAATCATCACCTCTGTTTTATCTGTATTAAACAGATAAAACGTTCTTAGCTTTCTATTGGGTAGTGATGTTCTTGACTTTTCTAAATTTGGGATGAATAAACTCTACAAGCCCAGAGGAGAATCAAAGTTAATCAATTAAGCTGAAAGGGGAGGAGCCACATTAATTCAAAGCTCTACTAAATAGCAAAGCCAACACTGATGTGTATTGTAGCATTGTGCCAAAGTTTGTTAGGATGGGGTTCTTGCAAGGTGTGTTAGTGTTGGTTGTGATTGTGGCTTTTGATCTGAAGAGTGCATTGGGAAGTTTGAAACACCGTCAAAGTCCAAGCAGCAGAAAGCTGCAATCAGCTCCAGCTTCCAGAGTTCCTGATCTTTCTTCTCAAGGGTTCTTGAATCCTTCCCAAAAGGCTTCTCAGCTTCCGAGTCTTGACTACAGAAAGTTTTCACAAGACCCTCTTGGTCTTCAGGAGAAGCAGCTGTTGCAGGGTCCAGTCAAGCCTTTGTCCTGGAAGTTTCCCGTCGTTCCAGAGGTGCAACGTGAGTTGGCGGTGAACTTCCAGTTGAGGAAACCTGTGACTCCCAGTAGTGTGGCTGTTCAATGCAGTGAGGACCGGGTTCATGTGGAGGTAAAGAAGGATATGTTCAGCAATGGTCAACTGATCCAGCCATCTGGTTTGTCTATGGGAGGCTGTCCTGTTGTTGGTGAGGATTCTGCCTCTGGGGTGCTCATCCTCGAATATGCACTACAGGACTGCAATAGTGTACTGATGGTAAGAACGGTTACGTCTTACTGGATTAACCAATAAAAACAAGGGTTCTTCACTAGTGTTAGTTGTATGTTAAACATCCACCGAACCTTTCAGTTTTTGAAACCTGATAACTGACAGCTGCTTTGGGGAACTGCTAGAAACCCCCTTCTTGAACCTTATTTTTAAGTGTAGTTGAACAGAACCCATTTGGTAACCACTTCCGTCTCTTACAGATGACTGCGGATGAGCTAGTCTACACCTTTGCTCTTACCTACACCCCTGTGGCATTTGCTGGCACACCGATTACCCGTACTGAGGGTGCAGTTGTTGGCGTTCAATGCCACTATCAAAGGTAAACGACTGACTGGATGTCTTAAACGGTGTTTCTTGTGGTGTTACAACTGGATGACCATTTGTTTTGGTATCTCCTTGAACTACAGGCTCCATAATGTGAGCAGTAATGCTTTGAGGCCAACTTGGGTTCCTTATGCTTCAACGGAGGTTGCTGAAGATGTCTTGGTGTTCTCCATGAACCTCATGATGGGTTTGTGTAGTTTCTTTAGATCTTAAGCCTTGTGTAATGAGGCTGTGCCTAAGCTGTTCTTCCCTCTTGCAGATGACTGGGCCAATCAGAGGCCTTCAAATGTGTACTACTTGGGTGACATTATTAATATTGAGGCATCTGTGAAGGTGTACAACCACGTCCCCCTGCGTGTGTTTGTGGACCGCTGTGTGGCCACCCAAGTACCTGATGTGACTTCTGTTCCGAGATATTCCCTCATTGAGAATCATGGGTAAAGTCCTGTCACTTCTCCAGAATGGTTTCAGTTTGTTCAGTGAGCACTCGATCCCTGAGAATTAGGTTGAGTCAAGTGACCAAGGGTTTAGCTCTTCTTGGTAAGTGCTTTTCACGGTCGCTGAGAATGACTGTCCCAATGTTCATCCTACTGTAAATGGTATGACCGTTTTAAAACTTGTCTGAAGCGTAGCTTGGCATTTCCGTTTTTGGTTTAAGCGTGGACTTGTGCGCACTCTAATGGCATATGTTGCCCACAGTCTTTTGTGCTCTGGGCAGGAATTGGTTCGCTCTACGAACCCCTACTACAGCGTTAACCACAAACATTGATTCGGGCAACTGGCTGTAAACCTCTTTTCACTAGGGATGGGTACCGAAACCCGGTATTAAAATAGCCCGGGGCTAAATTATGAAAGCCCGTAGTATCCATAAGATCTGACTGTATCGGTTCTGCTTTTGGTACTGGAGGGAAAAAATTAATGTACTATGGATTTTCTTAATGTTATCGTGCACATCTTATCTCACCAAACATTTCTAATGTGCGATCATATTAAGATGCTTGTCTGTGAGATCGGTCATGCGCGCCGCGGAGTACGCGTGTACGGTGCACACACACACGCATGAGGGCAAGGGGCCGTTCACATATCACTCAAGTTCGTTATTTCAAATGTAGGCGCACGGTATGCGCGCTCGTAATGGAAGCGGGTTTTTTTTTCAGAATGTCGCAAGTGCAGGTCATGTAACTTCCTCCCCTTTTCCGTAACAATGTTGAAAGCTCAACCAAGATGAAGGAACCACTGATAGCTGTATGGGGATTTTATTTTTATTTTTTTATTTTTTTTTTTAGTAGCGGTGCTACTGAAAGCAGTTTTTAGTGTTGGACCGTTAAGCAGTATCGGTAGGAGTAGTAATGCCGTTAAAGCCTTAACGATACCCATCCCTACTTTTCACCCACTCTTTATCAGGTGCCTTGTGGATGCCAAGGCTACAGCTTCAAGCTCCCGCTTCTTGCCTCGGACCCAGGAAGACAAGATCCGGTTCCAGCTGGAGGCTTTCATGTTCCAGGGAGGATCCAGTCCTTCTGTACGTACTATATTGACTGAGTCAGAGTCCTCTTCCCATCTGCTCTGGTTTTGTGAACCCTTACCGGTGTCTCTTGCAGATCTACATAACCTGTACTGTGAAGGCCACTCTTGCTTCTGCACCCAGTGACGCTCTCCACAAATCCTGTTCCTTTTCCAACGGGTATGTTCATGCTGCTTAAGAACATGATGAAGCTGCCGTGTCTGATCTTCCTCTCTTGTTGCAGGTGGCTTGCTGCTGATGGGAACCACCAGGTTTGTGCTTGCTGTGACTCAACTTGTGGCCCTGAAGGGGGACGTGATGCTCCTATTGGGGGTAGGTAGCTGCTTTAAGATCGCTTCTGACACTTCATGTGCTCTATTTGACTTGGGTATTTGCCTTTTTTCAATAGGTGTTCAGTGGGAAGGCAAGGCCTCCCTCGGTCCTGTAATGGTTCAAGGGCGACAGAAGTCTTTAGGTGGACTTTAACAAATGGGGACAACCCTATTGCTTCCAATAAACCGAAAACAGTGTTCTTGCTTCTGCTCTTCTTGTCTAGTTTAAAAACCCTGGGTTTGTGCTCTAAAGATTAGATTCTTCTCATTGCTAGTTTAACTTCATCTTAGTGCTGCATTTGGCACCATAGATCCTGACATGCTCTGATTACAAAACTATACAGGTATTCAAGGGCAGGCTCAAAGATGTTTAGATCCTACCAGTCCAATCGCTACAATTTTGTTTGTTTACTTGGGTAGTGGTCCCATTATCACCAGTAAAATATGGAGCGCCACAAGGATCCATCTTGGGGTCTTATTTTAAATATACATGTTGCCCCTTGGTAAAATTAGAAAATATGGGTTTAGCTGCCACTTAGATCTCAACGAGACCAGATGACATTACGTGTGTTAATGTAAAGGATTGCATGACCTATTTTCTCAAATTCGGATTAGTCCATTATTACTTACTGGGCCTAAAAAAAGGTACACCAACTACAGTTTGCAACTAGATTGCTGTGCGGTTACTTTCTCTACAGCCAAAAATCTGGGTGGTATATTAGACCGCAACTTGTCTTTTGAAAGCTGTTTCTGATGCAGATAATCTAGTTCATGCAATCAGAACCTCTAGAATATTGTACTGCACTTCTACAGTAGGTGGTTGTCCAGCATTTTCAATAAGCTACAGCTAGTCCAAAATGCTTACCATGTCAAGAAATTCTGATCGTCCCTCCCAATTTTACAGTCTCTGCAATGGCCACCTATTAAGATCTGTTTAAGTTCCAAATTATTACTTGACTAAGGCCCTAAATTATTTAGCTCATTTAACTACTCTTATACCATGCTTCAATCACTCTCTCTAAGGTCACAAAATGTTGGACTTCTGGTAGTTCCTAGGATAGTAAAGTCCACTTAAGGAGATTTATGCATTTAGCTTCCAAACTCTGGAATATATTCATAATGTTCGGGGTTCAGACACACACCGTTTAAATTTAGATTAAAAACATGTTTTGCCAAGCATTTGTATAATGCATCTCATGATTTGTGACTGCAGTTGTATCTGATCAAATGTGCATTATTATTATTTGGCTTTGGTTAAACTAATTAATTGTACTTTGTTAGAACAGCATCTACGCTGATGTCTTTGTTTCTGTTTTGCCATGAGATTTACATCCTGTGGTAACTAAGGTTTACACAACCTCCAGTCTGGATCCAGAACACCTGAGAAGAGATGATGCCAAGCCATCAGAAGACCTCAGATGATGCTAACCCTTAAACAACATACAGAACTACCAAATATTGTTACAAGTGTGATTGCATTATATAATTGCTGTTAAGAGTGTTCATCTGGTTGACTACGTCTTGTATTAATTTTTCAGAAAATTCCTGTTTTTTTTTTAAAATGCTATCAGCATGATAGACAAATAGGTGTACTATGAACATACCAGACCGCTTTATTATGTGATAAGTGTATTTACACTATAAGCAGAGCTATGAACATTTGCACTTTGTGCAATGGATATTTGAAAAAATAAGTGCATGGAAAAATGTTCCACTGTGCAAACGGAATCTTCTGTATGAAAGAACAGTCAGTAGTGCAAGTAATGAGTGTACATTTTTTGTTGTTGTTGTAAATCAATGGGGCTCAATGGGCAGAATTCAGTAAGGAAAAGACTTACAATACAAAAAACACAAGCGAGACTAGCTGCTGCGTGTGGACGCACCGCCCTCTTGTTCCAGACTGCAGCAAAGTCAGATTGTGTCAGATTTCTGCTGATATTCAGAACTAGGGGTCCTCTCTAGAAGCTGATCCACCACCTGGTCTGGAAACGTACTGGATCTGGGTGACTGCAGTGACCATCTTATCTGGATACAGACTGGATCTGGTGGCTACAGTGGTGGACAGTAACGGAGTAGCTTTACTTCGTTACTGTACTTAAGTACATTTTTCAAGTATCTGTACTTTACTGAAGTAGTTTTATTTTGAGTAACTTTTACTTTTACTTCACTACATTCCAAAGCATAAGATCGTACTTTTAACTTCACTACATTTCATAAAACATATCGTTACTCCCTATAATATATCACGTGCTCCGACACGCAGAAGCGGTGTCTGATTCATCATGAACGAACTGAGTCTTTTCAAAATAAGCCTTTAAATCGGATCGCGAATCGCACCAAACGATTCGTTTACGAATTAGAATGATCCGATTGCAGCTGTTCTGGAGTCGACCACTCACTGATTCAAATGAACCATTTAGTGTGAGTCTACAGAAGTAAGAATCGTGAGATCTTGTGAGCGGGTGCGTCTGATGTTGCTAAAAGTAAGTTATTAATGTCGGAATTTAGGATTAACTATTGTAACTGAAAATCATATTTTTTATTATTTATTTTATATATTTTATTTTGATAATTTAGAATTATTACTGAAATACAACCTTTTTTTGTTTCAAACAGTTCATTGAACAATAATAAATGAAGTACCTGAAGCTGACAATGAAGTAAATGTATAATAATTAGCAAAGATGATTAATTTAGCGCTGTAAACGCACGTGTGAGGGGCGGACACGCGCCATGGAGCGTCAGACGCGCTTAAGGACCAAACACAGCAGAGCGGTAGGAAACTTCACTCCTCTTATTATTTCTCTTTTACTATAGCGATTTATTTTTAGATACGTGATCTGAGTCTTTCATAGAGTTGTAGAGTTAGAGTTATTAGAGAAATAGAATTATTTTTTACATTCTTTGGTCGAAGTTTTCAGATCGGCAATTCGGAGCCTGTTCGCGACTCTGTTGATTCAGATCGGGACTTCGGAGCCTGTTCGCGACTCCGTTGATTCAGATCGGCACTTCGGAGCATGTTCGCGACTCGGTTGATTCAGATCGAGACTTCTGGACTTCGGAGCATGTTCGCGACTCCGTTGATTCAGATCGGGACTTCGGAGCCTGTTCGCGACTCAATTGATTCAGATCGGGACTTCAGAGCCTATTCGCGACTCGGTTGATTCAGATCGAGACTTCTGGACTTCGGAGCATGTTCGCGACTCCGTTGATTCAGATCGGCACTTCGGAGCATGTTCGCGACTCGGTTGATTCAGATCGGCACTTCGGAGCCTGTTCGCGACTCGGTTGATTCAGATCGGGACTTCGGAGCATGTTCGCGACTCGGTTGATTCAGATCGGCACTTCGGAGCCTGTTCGCGACTCGGTTGATTCAGATCAGGACTTCGGAGCCTGTTTGTGACTCGGTTGATTCAGATCAGGACTTCGGAGCCTGTTCGCGACTCAGTTGATTCAGATCGGTACTTCGGAGCATGTTCCCGACTCGGTTGATTCAGATCAGGCATTCGGAGCCTGTTCGCGACTGGGACTTCGGAGCCTGTTCGCGACTCGGTTGATTCAGACTTCAGAGCCTGTTCGCGACTCGGTTGATTCAGATCGGGACTTCTGGACTTCGGAGCCTGTTCGCGACTCAGTTGATTCAGATCGGCACTTCGGACCATGTTCGCGACTCGGTTGATTCAGATCGGCACTTCGGAGCCTGTTCGCGACTCGGTCGATTCAGATCGGGACTTCGGAGCATGTTCGCGACTCGGTTGATTCAGATCGGCACTTCGGAGCCTGTTCGCGACTCGGTTGATTCAGATCGGCACTTCGGAGCATGTTCGCGACTCCGTTGATTCAGATTGGGACTTCGGAGCATGTTTGATATTTTTTTTTAAATTCAGATCTCGAAGCAGGAAGTGTTTGTCAAACAGTTAATTGGTGAAAAATGAATATTTGGACTTGAGGCTTTTTTTTTAGACGAGTAACGTTAGACAGACATGAATGTTTATTCAGAACGGTACTGATAATAAGTAAATATTGTAGCTGATGCTAAATGTCTAGCAGGCTTGCTGGTGCTAACTTGAGGTAATTTTTATAAATAATGTCCAAATATTTTTATTCAACCACCTATATATATATATATATATATATATATATATATATATATATATATATATATATATATATATATATGTGTGTATATATATATATAGGTGGTTATCTATATTTATATATAGATATATAGATAGATAGATAGATAGATAGATAGATAGATAGATAGATTACATCTGGGGAGAAAAGAAAGGATGTGATGTTCAGAACATGGTAACTACAGTAATTATCAAAGAGGGGAAGAGATGCACCCCGTTTGGCCAGGGGTGTTTTTACACCACAGACAAGGTTTGAGAAGGGAAAAAATCATTAAGAAAATATAATTATATTTTCCTTAAGATGTTCTTCCTAACTGCAGGCCTTATTATCTTGTCATATATAACTGTGGTGTTCTGTAAAACCACAAACTTTAAAATACTTTTTTCTGACGGGTGAAGATCAGATTATCATCTCTGTTTTCTCTCAGGTACATCACAGTGTAAGCTTCACAGTGAACATTACTCTCGTAAGCGTAGTCCATATCAACAACAAAAATATATCTTAGCATAGGTCATAATTTAGATATATTTTTTAAATGGAAAAATGCAGTTTTACAGATGCTAGAAATGTGGCTTTCTAAGGAAAGATTGCTGTCAAATAGCACACCTAGGTTCCTAACTGATGACAAAAAATTGACAGAGCAGCCATCAAGTCTTAGACAGCGTTCTAGGTTATTCAATGCAGAGATTTTAGGTCCTATAATTAACACCTTTGTTTTTTTTCAGAATTTAGCAGTAAGAAATCACCAGTCATCCAGTTTTTTATATCGACTATGCATTCCGTTAGTTTTTCAAATTGGTATGTTTCCCTGGGCCAAGAAGAAATATAGAGCTGAGTATCATCAGCATAACAGTGAAAGCTAACACCATGTTTCCTGATGATATCTCCCAAGGGTAACATGTAAAGCGTGAAGAGTAACAGCCCTAGTACTGAGCCCTGTGGTACTCCATACTGTACTTGTGATCAATATGATGCCTCTTCATTCAATGCTAAAAAATTGATGGCGGTCATATAAGTATGATTTAAACCATGCTAATGCCCTTCCATTAATGCCAACAAAGTTCTCTAGTCTATGCAAAAGAATGTTGTGGTCAAAAGCAGCACTAAGATCCAATAGCGCTAATAGAGAGATACAACCACGATCAACTGATAAGAGCAGGTCAATTCTAACTAGAGAAGGACAGGGTACACAGCTTCATTACTTGAGTAAATGTACTAAGTATTTGTACTTGTTTTTAAAAGTACTTAGTATCAAGAGTACATTTTCTAAAAATGCTAACATTTATGTACAGAAACGCCCTACAAAGAGTTATGAAAAATGTTAATGTTAATACCTTGGATAATGTAAAAGGAGTTGAAAGTACTTTTTAGCATATTGCTTTGTTTAACATTTCTCACTTGCCCACAAGGCAATAGCACAATGGAAACGTTCTGACAAACCTCTGCTAGAGTTATAATGGATATTTTTCACCCACATTTGAACCTGACTGTGTTAAACACACTGCATACTGAAGAATGAAGCAAATGCTCAGCTTACATTAATGTGTAATATCAGAAAAGAAAATTCACCTAACAATTGTGTGTTTCTCTGTTGTTTTCATCAATCAAATCAATAAACCTAAACCAGCAAAGAAGGCAATATAGCAAAGTTCTGACACACCTCTGAACCTGACCATGTTATACACGCAGCATAGAAGAGAAAATAATAATGAAAATCAGCTGTGTTTAGGTCAGCATACAAAGAAGGAAAACTAAAATTCAGCTCATTTGAGTGACAGTATTAAGCCCCTTCCTCTCACATTGACATGCAGGCGCCTGCACAATCCAATCACGTTTGAGAGGGAAACGATAAATTGAAGGTGCGTTCGACTTCACGCAGTAGTGCACAACCTGATCGCAGTCTGACTTGAAGCAGTGCATGCCGGTTAGATATTTTGTAGCCACAACACAGAAAGCACAGTCACCTCTTGTCTTAAGATGTGTTCTGGGAACAAATAAAAGATCTTGGCCTGAAGACCTCAAAGACTGACATGGAGTATGTATATGCAAAAGATCCTGGATGTAAGAGGGTGCTTGACCATGCAAGGCTCTGAAAGTAATGACCAGAATTTTAAAATGCACTCTATATCCACATGAACACATGATATGTAAAAATTGATAGCCTGAATGCACTGTAAGTCGCTGTGGATAAAAGCATCTGCTAAATGCATTAATTTAATTTAAATTTAATAATTTAATATCCAACAGGAAGCCAATGAAGGGCCTTACGCACAGGAGTAATGTGTGATCTCTTGCTGGTCCTAGAAATAAAAGGATGAACAAGCATCTCCCTCTCTTTTTATTTAAACCATAGATCTAACCTTAGAAATGTTCCTGAGGTGGAAAAAAACAGGTACAAACCACAAACTTAACATGACTGTTAAAACACATCGATCTGTCAAAAATGACACCCAAATTTCTCGTGTCACTTCAGTCAGATGATGATAGACCCTCAAGGACCTGCCTAATCTTAAGGGTAATGTTGTCTGGGGCAAAAATCATCACCTCTGTTTTATCTGTATTAAACAGATAAAACGTTCTTAGCTTTCTATTGGGTAATGATGTTCTTGACTTTTCTAAATTTGGGATGAATAAACTCTACAAGCCCAGAGGAGAATCAAAGTTAATCAATTAAGCTGAAAGGGGAGGAGCCACCTTAATTCAAAGCTCTACTAAATAGCAAAGCCAACACTGATGTGTATTGTAGCATTGTGCCAAAGTTTGTTAGAATGGGGTTCTTGCAAGGTGTGTTAGTGTTGGTTGTGATTGTGGCTTTTGATCTGAAGAGTGCATTGGGAAGTTTGAAACACCGTCAAAGTCCAAGCAGCAGAAAGCCGCAATCAGCTTCAGCTTCCAGAGTTCCTGATCTTTCTTCTCAAGGGTTCTTGAATCCTTCCCAAAAGGCTTCTCAGCTTCCGAGTCTTGACTACAGAAAATTTGCGCAAGACCCTCTTGGTCTTCAGGAGAAGCAGCTGTTGCAGGGTCCAGTCAAGCCTTTGGACTGGAAGTTTCCCGTTGTTCCAGAGGTGCAACGTGAGTTGGCGGTGAACTTCCAGTTGAGGAAACCTGTGACTCCCAGTAGTGTGGCTGTTCAATGCAGTGAGGACCGGGTTCATGTGGAGGTAAAGAAGGATATGTTCAGCAATGGTCAGCTGATCCAGCCATCTGGTTTGTCTATGGGAGGCTGTCCTGTTGTTGGTGAGGACTCTGCCTCTGGGGTGCTCATCCTCGAATATGCACTACAGGACTGCAATAGTGTGCTGATGGTAAGAACGGTTACGTTTTACTGGATTAACCAATAAAAGCAAGGGTTGTTCACTAGTATTTGTTGAATGTTAAATCTCCACCGAACCTTTCAGTTTCTGAAACCTGATAACTGACAGCTGCTTTGGGGAACTGCTAGAAACGCCCTTCTTGAACCTTATTTTTAAGTGTAATTGAACCGAACCCATTTGGTAACTACTTCCGTCTCTTACAGATGACTGCGGATGAGCTAGTCTACACCTTTGCTGTTACCTACACCCCTGTGGCATTTGCTGGCACACCGATTACCCGTACTGAGGGTGCAGTTGTTGGCATTCAATGCCACTATCAAAGGTAAGTGACTCAATGGATGTCTTCAAGCAGTGTCTTATGGTGTTGTAACCGGAAAACGGTTTATTTGGTATCCCCTTGAACAACAGGCTCCATAATGTGAGCAGTGATGCTTTGAGGCCAACTTGGGTTCCTTATGCTTCAACGGAGGTTGCTGAAGACGTCTTGGTGTTCTCCATGAACCTCATGATGGGTTTGTCTAGTTTCTTTAGATCTTAAGCCTTGTGAAATGAGGCTGTGCCTAAACCGTTCTTCCCTCTTGCAGATGACTGGGCCAATCAGAGGCCTTCAAATGTTTACTACTTGGGTGACATTATTAATATTGAGGCATCTGTGAAGGTGTACAACCACGTCCCCCTGCGTGTGTTTGTGGACCGCTGTGTGGCCACCCAAGTACCTGATGTGACTTCTGTTCCGAGATATTCCCTCATTGAGAATCATGGGTAAAGTCCTGTCACTTCTCCAGAATGGTTTCAGTTTGTTCAGTGAGCACTCGATCCCTGAGAATTAGGTTGAGTCAAGTGACCAAGGGTTTAGCTCTTCTTGGTAAGTGCTTTTCACGGTCGCTGAGACTGTCCCAATGTTCATCCTACTGTAAATGGTATGACCGTTTTAAAACTTGTCTGAAGCGTAGCTTGGCATTTCCGTTTTTGGTTTAAGCGTGGACTTGTGCGCACTCTAATGGCATATGTTGCCCACAGTCTTTTGTGCTCTGGGCAGGAATTGGTTTGCTCTACGAACCCCTACTACAGCGTTAACCACAAACATTGATGCGGGCAACTGGCTGTAAACCTCTTTTCACTAGGGATGGGTACCGAAACCCGGTATTAAAATAGCCCGGGGCTAAATTATGAAAGCCCGTAGTATCCATAAGATCTGACTGTATCGGTTCTGCTTTTGGTACTGGAGGGAAAAAATTAATGTACTATGGATTTTCTTAATGTTATCGTGCACATCTTATCTCACCAAACATTTCTAATGTGCGATCATATTAAGATGCTTGTCTGTGAGATCTGTCATGCGCGCCGCGGAGTACGCGTGTACGGTGCACACACACACGCATGAGGGCAAGGGGCCGTTCACATATCACTCAAGTTCGTTATTTCAAATGTAGGTGCACGGTATGCGCGCTCGTAATGGAAGCGGGGTTTTTTTTTCAGAATGTCGCAAGTGCACTGCAGGTCATGTAACTTCCTCCCCTTTTCCGTAACAATGTTGAAAGCTCAACCAAGATGAAGGAACCGCCGATAGCTGTATGGGGATTTTATTTTTATTTTATTTTTTTTTTAGTAGCGGTGCTACTGAAAGCAGTTTTTAGTGCTGGACCGTTAAGCAGTATCGGTAGGAGTAGTAATGCCGTTAAAGCCTTAACGATACCCATCCCTACTTTTCACCCACTCTTTATCAGGTGCCTTGTGGATGCCAAGGCTACAGCTTCAAGCTCCCGCTTCTTGCCTCGGACCCAGGAAGACAAGATCCGGTTCCAGCTGGAGGCTTTCATGTTCCAGGGAGGATCCAGTCCTTCAGTACGTACTATATTGACTGAATCAGAGTCCTCTTCCCATCTGCTTTGGTTTTGTGAACCCTTACCGGTGTCTCTTGCAGATCTACATAACGTGTACCGTGAAGGCCACTCTTGCTTCTGCACCCAGTGACGCTCTCCACAAATCCTGTTCCTTTTCCAACGGGTATGTTCATGCTGCTTAAGAACACGATGAAGCTGCCGTGTCTGATTGTTCTTGTTGCAGGTGGCTTGCTGCTGATGGGAACCACCAGGTTTGCGCTTGCTGTGACTCAACATGTGGTCCTGAAGGGGGACGTGATGCTCCTATTGGGGGTAGGTAGCTGCTTTAAGATTGCTTCTGACACTTCATGTGCTCTACTTGACTTGGGTATTTGCCTTTTTCAATAGGTGTTCAGTGGGAAGGCAAGGCCTCACTCGGTCCTGTAATGGTTCAAGGGCGACAGAAGTCTTTAGGTGGACTTTAACAAATGGGGACAACCCTATTGCTTGCTTCCAATAAACCGAAAACCGTGTTCTTCTGCTCTTCTTGTCTAGTTTAAAAACTCTGGGTTTGTGCTCTAAAGATTAGATTCCTCTCATTGCTAGTTTAACTTCATCTTAGTGCAGCATTTGGCACCATAGATCATGACATGCTCAGATTGATTACAAAACTATACAGGTATTCAAGGGCAGGCTCAAAGATGTTTAGATCCTACCAGTCCAATCGCTACAATTTTGTTTTATTACTTACTGGGCCTAAAAAAGGTACACCAACTACAGTTTGCAACTAGATTGCTGTGCGGTTACTTTCTCTACAGCCAAAAATCTGGGTGGTATATTAGACCGCAACTTGTCTTTTGAAAGCTGTTTCTGATGCAGAAAAGCTAGTTCATGCAATCAGAACCTCTAGACTATTGTACTGCACTTCTACAGTAGGTGGTTTTCCAGCATTTTCAATAAGCTACAGCTAGTCCAAAATGCTTACCATGTCAAGAAATTCTGATCATACTACCCCAATTTTACAGTCTCTGCAATGGCCACCTATTAAGATCTGTTTAAGTTCCAAATTATTACTTGACTAAGGCCCTAAATTATTTAGCTCATTTAACTAGTCTTATACCATGCTTCAATCACTCTCTCTAAGGTCACAATGTTGGACTTCTGGTAGTTCCTAGGATAGTAAAGTCCACTTAAGGAGATTTATGCATTTGGCTTCCAAACTCTGGAATAGCCTTCATAATGTTCGGGGTTCAGACACACACTGTTTAAATTTAGATTAAAAACATGTTTTGCCAAGCATTTGTATAATGCATCTCATGATTTGTGACTGCAGTTGTATCTGATCAATTGTGAATTATTATTATTTGGCTTTGGTTAAACTAATTTTACTTTGTTAGAACAGCATCTACGCTGATGTTTCTGTTTTGCCATGAGATTTACATCCTGTGGTAACTAAGGTTTACACAACCTCCAGTCTGGATCCAGAACACCTGAGAAGAGATGATGCCAAGCCATCAGAAGACCTCAGATGATGCTAACCCTTAAACAACATACAGAACTACCAAATATTGTTACAAGTGTGATTGCATTATATAATTGCTGTTAAGAGTGTTCATCTGGTTGACTACGTCTTGTATTAATTTTTCAGAAAATTCCTGTTTTTTTTTGTTTTTTTTTAAATGCTATCAGCATGATAGACAAATAGGTGTACTATGAACATACCAGACCGCTTTATTATGTGATAAGTGTATTTACACTATAAGCAGAGCTATGAACATTTGCACTTTGTGCAATGGATATTTGAAAAAATAAGTGCATGGAAAAATGTTCCACTGTGCAAATGGAATCTTCTGTATGAAAGAACAGTCAGTAGTGCAAGTAATGAGTGTATATTTTTTGTTGTTGTTGTAAATCAATGGGGCTCAGTGGGCAGAATTCAGTAAGGAAAAGACTTACAATACAAAAAACACAAGCGAGACTAGCTGCTGCGTGTACTTAAGTACATTTTTCAGGTATCTGTACTTCACTGAAGTAGTTTTATTTTGAGTAACTTTTACTTTTACTTCACTACATTCCAAAGCATAAGATCGTACTTTTAACTTCACTACATTTCATAAAACATATTGTTACTCCCTATAATATATCACGTGCTCCGACACGCAGAAGCGGTGTCTGATTCATCATGAACGAACTGAGTCTTTTCAAAATAAGCCTTTAAATCGGATCGCGAATCGCACCAAACGATTCGTTTACGAATTAGAATGATCCGACTGCAGCTGTTCTGGAGTCGACCACTCACTGATTCAAATGAACCATTTAGTGTGAGTCTACAGAAGAATCAGAATCAGAATCAGAATGAGCTTTATTGCCAGGTATGTTTACACATACGAGGAATTTGTTTTTGTGACAGAAGCTCCGCAGTACAACAGAATGACAGCGACAGAACATAAAACACATAATAAAAGAATGAAAAATACAAATAAGTAGATAAACAAATAAGTAGAATCGTGAGATCTTGTGAGCGGGTGCGTCTGATGTTGCTAAAAGTTATTAATGTCGGAATTTAGGATTAACTATTGTAACTGAAAATCATATTTTTTATTATTTATTTTATATATTTTATTTTGATAATTTAGAATTATTACTGAAATACAACCTTTTTTTGTTTCAAACAGTTCATTGAACAATGAAGCTGACAATGAAGTAAATGTATAATAATTAGCAAAGATGATTAATTTAGCGCTGTAAACGCACGTGTGAGGGGCGGAGATGCGCCGCGGAGCGTCAGACGCGCGTGAGGACCAAACACAGCAGAGCGGTAGGAAACTTCACTCCTCTTATTATTTCTCTTTTACTATAGCGATTTATTTTTAGATACGTGATCTGAGTCTTTCATAGAGTTGTAGAGATACATTTAGAGTTATTAGAGAAATAGAATTATTTTTTTACATTCTTTGGTCGAAGTTTTCAGATCGGCAATTCGGAGCCTGTTCGCGACTCTGTTGATTCAGATCGGGACTTCTGGACTTCGGAGCATGTTCGGGACTCCGTTGATTCAGATCGGCACTTCGGAGCATGTTCGCGACTCGGTTGATTCCCAGCAAACACAGAACGTTGTGAGGACGTCGCCAGTTAGTCGTCATTTGGTCAGCGCGACATTACTTTATGGCAACGTTGTAAGGACGTCGTGGTAAAGTTCCATTTTTTAAAATCTTGGCTAACTTCCCAGAAACGTCGTGGGCACGTACTCAAAAGACGTCGCTAGTTAGTCCCATTGGGGACATTGTAGCGACGTGGTCAGCTGGTCTTCAGATAACTTTTAATATTATTGCACTAGATGTCTTATTATTATTAAGATACCATTTGAACAGCATATTCTTTGGGAAATATACAAAAAAATTAATCAAGCATGGTAAAATAATTATATATATATATATATATATATATATATATATATATATATATATATATATATATATATATATATATATGCCATCAGTTTAACAATAAAATAAACAATTTACTTAGCAAATGGTGATAATGTTTGTTAATGAAAGAGAGTACGGGACAAATTAACATTTAAACCTTAAACTAGCAGCGCACGTCACTTTCTGAATGAGGTGCGCGACGTGCGCGTGCCCGTCATTTTGTAACGGTCAACTTCCAGCGGACGGACACGGAGGAAAGGTAAGTCCTATAAATCTACTTTTATTCATAGATTTTAACTGATATAACGTTAAATGCCATCAAAGAGGAGTAGTGTTTTGTATTTTTCTAGGTTTTCTCTTTCAATTTAATAAATAAATGCTCTGTTTGGTTAATTAGCTCAAAAGCAGTCTCAGAGGTGGTCTAAGGTAACGGTAACTGTTAAAATAAAATCGAATATAACCTTACCTAGTTTAAATTATTTGAAATTTATCACTATAAACTATACAGTGTTAACTTTCTAATAATTTAATTTTTAACCGTAGTAACGTTAATTAGTTTGTTTGAATACCTGCTGCTCGAGCTTGATGATGCTCATGCTATCCATGCTGTGAATTTGAATATAAACCGATAGAACGTTAAATATAAAGTTTAACGTTAATTAGACCGAGGCTGCCGAAATCATGTTCAGTGTAACGTTATGTGGGATTAATAATTTCCCCTTTTCTCCCTCAAGTGGCAGGCTTGTAAATTCTGTCATCTGTTCATTATTGGTGTTAATGGTGTTTTTCACATGCATGCTTTTTAATGCTAGTTTAATTCTCAAATTGATCTGATACTTTCGTTTCACAAAAAGTAAACACATTTTTCACTTTCTTAGGGCCTGACAACCACCAGTTGAGTCCATGATTCAGTGAGTTCCTTATAAGGAAATATATTTGTTACCACCTAGTAATTTAAATGTATTATTTATTGTTTTAAAATTAACACATATATTTATCATCAGGGGAAGAGACAGTCTGGGCAGCAGCAACAAGACAACTATTACAAGTAGAGATGGGTTTCAAGAACTGGTACTAATTTGGTTCCTGACTTGTTCAGTACTGAAAACATTTACATAAGGTACAGGATCAATAGTGCTGCTATCAGTATTCTTGTAACATTGATTCATTACCCTTTAGACACAACCACATATCCTCCAAATCATCTCTGCGTGGATGGCAGCAAGGATCCAGGATCAAGAGGTCATTCTTCATGGAGACTGTTCCACAGGAAGCAGTTTCTCCTGGGTGAAAAACTAAACCTGGTTGTTTCAGCATCACTCAGGCAAGCCTAAATACTTTTAAATTGATTTCAGTTGGTTATGTGTTTCAGGTCATCCTGACCATTCTGCTGTCATGGATGTAAGGCCGTGCTGGAACTACATTTCTCGTGATTGAAAGATTTGTGCAGCGGTATCCAGACATATAACGCCCCATCACACGGGGCGTCAACGCCTCTCGTTTACTTTTAAATGAAGTGACGTCAAGGATGGTGAAATTAATTCTAGAAATTAATTCTAAATAGAAGTTGAAGACTTCTCAAGCGCCAATGCAGCCGTCCTCCAGTCAGAACATCCTATGCAAATACCCTAGCGCAGACGCAAGCCAATCGAGTGCATGCAATACCAGAAAACTAATGTGATTGGCTGTCACTATGAGAAGAGACAGTAGTTCTGATCCGATATCAGTGTCGTTTTTTGCAAAAAAAATTTTAAATCAATGTAGAATTTTCTATACTTCTGTGTAGGGATGTCAATTTTCAATCATTTCCATGATCGATCGTCGTTTAAATTAATGAACAAATAATCGATTAATCGTTAACCTTAATGCTGCAAAGTCTATTGCAGTAACACCCAGTCACTGGTATGACAGGATGTGCAAAAGTGTGTGTGTGTGTGTGTGTGTGTATATATATATATATATATATATATATATATATATATATATATAAAAAAACTGTAAAATATATATTTTACAGTAAAGACCAAAAGTTTGGACACACCTTCTCATTCAAAGAGTTTTCTTTATTTTCATGACTATGAAAATTGTAGATTCACACTGAAGGCATCAAGGGCTATTTGACCAAGAAGGAGAGTGATGGGGTGCTGCTCCAGATGACCTGGCCTCCACAGTCACCGGACCTGAACCCAATCGAGATGGTTTAGGGGTGAGCTGGACCGCAGACAGAACGCAAAAGGGCCAACAAGTGCTAAGCATCTCTCTGGGAACTCCTTCAAGACTGTTGAAGACCATTTCAGGTGACTACCTCTTGAAGCTCAAGAGAATGCCAAGAGTGTGCAAAGCAGTAATCAAAGCAAAAGGTGGCTACTTTGAAGAACCAAGAATATGACATATTTTCAGTTGTTTCACACTTTTTTGTTATGTATATAATTCCATATATAAATCCACATGTGTTAATTCATAGTTTTGATGCCTTCAGTGTAAATCTACAATTTTCATAGTCATGAAAATAAAGAAAACTCTTTAAATGAGGAGGTGTGTCCAAAACTTTGGTCTCAAACTGATATATATATATATATATATATATATATATATATATATATATATATATTAGACAGTTTCATCGGATGCACGCGCCTGGACCTAAGTTAACTTCCAGTCTGTGTTGTGTATATCGGTCTGGCTGCGGTGCCTTCTACAAACGCAGTTAAAGGCAAGGTGATGAGTAGACTGAAGTTGGGCTCAGGTGGTTGTGCTGCGGGATGTGTTCCCATACATTTATTTATTTTTGGAGACTCGCCACAATTTTAAAACTGATCGATTTTCAAAAAGGCTTCGTTGAATAAACATGAGTAACGTTACGTACTGCACGTTTAATAATTCCTAACATTTATATGTTTAAACATCAAAACGAGGCACGGGTGTTTTTATATCGTTGTATTTCTGAAGGAGGACTTGCATGTTATATGCCTGATAAAGCAGCGTATGAGCGTAGCTCTGCTTTGTTTACAGCTGTTACTGGGGAAACCTCTATTTCTCGCGCTTTATGTCTATGCTTTAAAACATCTCCTGCTGGCAAAGGATGAATTTGCATTTTCATTAAGTCCGCCTGATCCACGCAGCAAACATATTTTGTTTGTAATCAAAAAATATCTACTCTAGAGGGACTTGGCTGTTGTTATTGATTCTATTTGGAAGTCTACCGGTTAGGTTAGGTCCACAAAAGCGCGCATGCGCAGTAACGTTTTTTTAATGTTGTTGCCGTTGAAACCGTCTATATATATGTGTGTGTGTGTGTGTGTATAATGTATGTGTGTGTAAAATACATTTCTTTTAAATGTATAGCACAGTAATGAAGGCAGCAACATGTGGTAGATGGGACAGAACAAGAATCTATCATTGTGCTAATGTATTATAATACGAAAGGGTATGGCTCCTATACAGCGTGCAGCACGTAAACACAACCAGTGTGCAGAATGATGCACTTGAAGCAACACAGAGTCACAGCGTGTAGCATTACTCACAGAAATGTTCAAAACACAAAAGGAAGAGATATTGTTGTGTATTATATGTGTGCAATATTTTGAGCCTTTTCTTTTAACAGTTTTAAATATCAGTTATTGTGCGCTCTTGAAGAGAGTTTCATTGTTTTGACTGTAGTAACTAGGGCTGGGATGATATGCTAATCTGCCAATTCAATACTATCCCGATACTTGTGTGCCGATTCAATATATATTTATAATTATATATATATATATATATATATAATTTAGCATTGTGATTATAGTTATATAACTATTGCAATTCGTGACTTATCCAAATTGTCTGTAAAATGATGTTTGTTTCTGTAGATTTGAGGGAAAGATTAAAAACAAGGATGTCTGGGAATGACTGAAGGGATCTGACAGCAGTGAGGGAAGGAAGTAATCACCAGAATGTAAGTTCTTTGAGAATGTGTGCATTATTACAAGTTGAGTTTTCATTTAAATGTGGCAATGTACACAACTGGTCAAAAGTTTTAAATATATTTTAAAGGTTTAATTTATTTCTATAATGCACAGTTATATTTTCAGCATTAATTACTCCAGTCTTCAGTGTCACATGATCTTCAGAAATCAGAATAATATGATGATTTACTGCTCAATACATTTTTCTGATTATTATCAGTTGTTCCGAACAGTTGTGCTGCCCAAACATTTTGTCTACACTACAGTTATATTTATTTATTATTTATTTTATTTATTTATTTTATTTGGGGGTGGTTGGCTAATAGCAAGAATGCATAAAATTGAAAACCAGTGGTAGAGAAGACTTTTGTAATTTTACAAAAGATTACATTTTTTGCTGGAAATCATTTCTAATATGGGGTGCGTTTCCCTAAAACCAACTTTGTTCAAAAAGTTCCTTCTTTACCAATAGAGTTCAGTGGAACTAACAACCGTAGTAAGCTAACTGCAGATGTGATTTACATCATGTATGTCATGAACAGATGTACACTTTGATCTTAGCGGCAATAATGCGATTGGGTGCATGTAAATGCACTGATTTGTGATAATCAGCAATGCTTCCCGATCAGCAAATCAGTATATGAAAAAGATCATGTGACACTGAAGACTGGAGTAAAGTTACTGAAAAATTCAGCTTTGCCTCATAATTATTTCAATAAATATGTTTAAGTATATTCAAAAAAAGAGTATGAAAACTGTTATTTCTTTCTTTCTGTTTGCTTTTTTTTTTTTTTTTTTTTTTTACAATTACTTTAAAAAATTTTTTTTATCAAATTAATCTAGCCTTGGTGAGCAGAAGAGACTTCTCTTGAAAACCATAAAGAAAAGATTCCAGATTTTGACTGGTTGTGAACATACATGAGCAACATTAACAAGATGATCCTCCCTTTCAGCTCAGAGAAGGATGTTGACAGTGCAGGCCCAGGATGAAGAAGAGGAGGAAGAACACGTTTAACAATTTTCTCATAAGCTTGCCATGTGTTATAATAAAAACAATGAACATGACTACAATAATATGCTAAATGTTATTAAAAGATTCCAGTTTGCAAGAAGTCTGAGTGTCTGACTCTACACTAGAGGAACTCTTTTCTGAAGAAGATCAGGTGCTGAGAAGAAGCCTTGTTCTACAGCACAACACTGCATCAAGCCTCCTGTCCTTCCCTCAGAAGAGCCTGTCTTCTGCTGCTGGGGTAAGAAACACACTCTTCCTCTTCTCTATCAGCTGTCCAGCACCTAACTCTGCCTCCTCAGCACTGTCTGAAAGAGTCTTCTCCACAGTCAGTAATCACAAATCACAGATTCTTCTGAGAAAGTCGATATGCTCATTTTCTTAAAAAAATTGTTTTTTCGGGTGGGACAAATAATACAGGAGAGATGCTAGAAATCTCTATATTGTTCATTTTTCATATCTTTACGCTTTATGAATGTTTTTCTTCTGAGAAGCTCAAGAATTATGGTTCTTTGGTAATTGCTTTATTGTTTAGGTTTATCCTCTGATAGTGAGCACAGAGCCCTGATCATGACATGCAAGAAAAAGAAAGAAATCATGTCCATGATTTACTAATTCGTTCCCTCTATGTACTAAAACATGCACGATTACTTTTACATTTCATTGATTTGCTAAATCGTATGCACAATTTACTAATTTGTTCTCTTGATGTATAAATAGTGTACACGTTTTAGCAAATCGAGGGAATGAAATAGAAAATCGTGCGCATGAATTAGCCTAAATGTTTTCCTGCATGCCATGTAATTAAAGCACATCACCACCAGACATTTATACCAGGAGCCTCATATATGACGCTCACAGTTTTACTTTGTGCAGTATCTCTGTGCAGTATCTGCTGAATTGTTTCATATCTATTTATCATGTATTTTTTGTTGCACTAAATTATGTTGTATCAATAAGTTTACTGATAATTATTTTTAATTTTCACTAATAACGTCATTAACCATCTCCCCATCTTTAAGACAAAAATGTTCTATTGTTTATATTGTGTAATCTATGAATTGATGTGTTTAGTTTTCTGTGCTCATGACATTTTGCATGTTTAAAGAACAGGTGCGATGTTCAAAATGTTTTGGCTTCGTATTTGTACAAAGTAGTGCAGAATAAATATTGATTTGTGAATGAATGCAGTGTGTTTGTGTCCATTTTATACTAGAATGTAATGTTTTTGTATTTGTTTGCATTGCATGTATGTAATTAATGTATTAACTATGAATCCCCTATAATTAGATTACAATTAGATTTCATAAGGTTTATTTTTTGCACCAGAGATGGATTGAGTTTATTAGTTCTTTATGTATTTCAAGGTAATGGTGAGGTGAAAATATGAATTACCAATATGATCCTGTAATGTCACGTCCTCATAACGTGCCAGTTTGGTCGTCAGGACATACTCATCACGTTCCAGCAACGTTCCACTATAACGTCGCCACGACGGATATGGGAATCACAAAGTTACGTCACTGGAACGTTATGTGGTACGTCGCTGAGACCAATATGGTATTTTATAGGAACGTCCTCATAACGTGACAGTTTGGTCGTTGGGACGTACTCCTCACGTTCCATTGACGTTCCACTATAACGTCGCCACGACGGATATGGGAATCACAAAGTTACGTCACTGGAACGTTATGTGGTACGTCGCTGCGACCAATATGGTACTTTATAGTAACGTTCTCATAACGTGCCAGTTTGGTCGTCAGGACATACTCATCACGTTCCAGCAACGTTCCACTATAACGTCGCCACGACGGATATGGGAATCACAAAGTTACGTCACTGGAACGTTATGTGGTACGTCGCTGAGACCAATATGGTATTTTATAGGAACGTTCTCATAACGTGCCAGTTTGGTCGCTGGGACGTACTCCTCACGTTCCAGCGACGTTCCACTATAACGTCGCCACGACGGATATGGGAATCACAAAGTTACGTCGCTGGAACGTTATTTGGGACGTCGCTGCAACGAATATGGTCTGGTCCAGTTACGTCGTCACAACGTAACTGTGTTAGCTGGGTGTCTGCCGAGTTTGGGGCTTGTGGCTTTAAAGCCCTAGGAGGAGTAGCGTTTAGAATTTCTGTCAGAAAAATAATAATAAGAAAAAGAAGAAGAAGAAGAAGAAGTTTAAATAGCATAACAGTATGGTGGCTTGTTGCCAAGCCAACATAATTATGTCTCTATTTGTTTCTCTGTTTGATAGACAAATGATAGACCGATAGGTGTACTATGAACATACTGGAAAGCTGGATTGTGTGATAAGTCTATGTACATTATAAGCAGAACTATGAACACTTACACTAGTGCAATGGACATTTAAAAAAAAAAAACCTTTAAAGAAACCTACTGTGAACTTGGTTTAAGCTCAGTTTAAAGAATTAAAGCTGCAGTAGGGAATTTTTGACGCTCTAGCGGTTAATAAACAGAACTGCTTGCGTCTTGCGCAAGAACATCGTAGCCGGAACTACTTCTCTCTGTTTATGTCTATGAAGAATCACAAAGGTACTGGGTTACTCCGCCGCGGTACCCCCGAAGCAATCTAAAATAGTCCGAATATAAACACTTATTATAGGTGCCCCCTAGTGATTCAGGACAAGCCAAAAACACGGTTTGGAAAATGGATTCATGGTGTACTCACTTATTATGTTCATTTTTCTACATTTTGAACACAAACAAAGTTACGGACCGCAGCTCTGATTGGTTGTTTTTTACCGGGAGCGCATGACTTTCTGCAAATGGCAATAGGACCACTGGGAGAAGACAGAGGAGCTTGTTTTTTTTCACAGATTATCTGTCTCATATTCTACTGTCAGGACATAATGACAGGTTTAATAAATATGTAAAAAATATTTTTTTTTTACAAAAGTTCCCTACAGCACCTTTAAGTTGAATCTGTTGCCCATGACGCTATAAATTCTTCTGCCAAGAGTTCCACTTGAACACCCACTTCCCAGAAGCTCTGCAGATATTTTGTATGCATCTTATGTTGTGAACTAATTGCTTTCTATATGTTGGCTAAATTCAATTGGACAATTTTATTTGTCCTCGCGTCACCGAATATAATTTATCATTTTTAGTGTGTTTCCCAATATGCCTTGACAGTCCATCACAAATCCATCACTTGCTCCGCAATGAAACCACTCTCATTCTGATGGTACCCATTCACTGTGTGAGCAAGTGATGCAACGTTACATTTTTCTAAAGCTGATGAAGAAACAAACTCCTCTACATCTTGGATGACCTGAGGGTGAGCACATTATCAGCAAATTTTCATTGTAGTAATTTATTGCTTTAATCCCAAACATACAGTATATGCAGCGTCCCGTTCAAACAAAGGATTGATGTAAAAAAAAAAAAAAAAATGTTTTTGTTGTTGTGCAGCCAATGTTTTCCATGGGTGGCTTGCACAGAAACATCCATAATCAAAGAGAAAAGCAGTGCAATTTAAGTAAAAATAAAAAATAATTTTTCAAGTCAAGTCACCTTTATTTATATAGCGCTTTATACAAAACAGATTGTGTCAAAGCAACTGAACAACATTAATTAGGAAAACAGTGTGTCAATAATGAAAAATGACAGTTAAAGGCAGTTCATCATTGAATTCAGTGATGTCACCATTCAACTCAGTTTGGTTTAAATAGTATCTGTGCAATCATTTGCAATCAAGTCAACGATATCCTTGTAAATGAAGTGACCCCAACTGAGCAAGCCAGAGGCGACAGCAGCAAGGAACCAAAACTCCATCGGTGGCAGAATGGAGAAAAAACCTTGGGAGAAACTAGGCTCAGCTGGGGGCCCAGTTCTCCTCTGACCAGACGAAACCAGTAGTTCAATTCCAGGCTGCAGCAAAGTCAGATTGTGCAGAAGAATCATCTGTTTCCTGTGGTCTGTCCCGGTCCCCACTGTCTTTCAGGGCTGTAGAGGTCCTTTCTAGATGCTGCTCCACCATCTGGGCTGGATAAGTACTGGATCCGGGTGACTGAAGTGACCAGCTGATGGGGATACAGACTTGATCTGGTGGCTACAGTGACCTCGGAATAAGAGAGAAACAGACTAATATTAGTGTAGATGCCATTCTTCTACATTGGGTGTTATGGGAAGTGCCCCCGGTTCCAGTTTACCTAACTAATGCAGCCTAAAAATGCTTTAACGGATTTGGATTTTAGAAGCGTATTAGTGTGTTATGTGTAAGTCAGGTTAAAGAGATGGGTCTTTAATCTATATTTGATCTGCAAGAGTGTGTCTGCCTCCAAAACAATGTTAGGTAGGTTATTCCAGAGTTTAGGCGCTAAATAGGAAAAGGATCTGCCGCCCGCAGTTGACTTTGATATTCTAGGTATAACCAAGTTGCCAGAGTTTTGAAAACGCAGTGGATGTGGAGGACTATAATCTAACAAGAGCTTTTTCAAATACTGAAGTGTTGAACCATTGATGGCTTTATAAGAAAGAAGCAAGATTTTAAAAACTATACGATGTTTAATAGGGAGCCAGTGCAGTATTGATGCAGGCTAATATGGTCATACTTCCTGGATCTAGTAAGAACTCTAGCTGCTACATTTTGGACTTGCTGGAGTTTTCAGAATTTAGCAGTAAGAAAACACTTGTCATCCAGTTTTTTTATATCGACTATGCATTCCGTTAGTTTTTCAAATTGGTATGTTTTGCTGGGCCAAGAAGAAATATAGAGCTGAGTATTATCAGCAAAATAGTGAAAGCTAACACCATGTTTCCTGATGATATCTCCCAAGGGTAACATGTAAAGCGTGAAGAGTAACAGCCCTAGTACTGAGCCTTGTGGTACTCCATGCTGCGCTTGTGATCGATATGATATCTCTTCATTCACTGCTAAAAAATTGATGGCGGTCATATAAGTATGATTTAAACCATGCTAATGCCCTTCCATTAATGCCAACAAAGTTTTCTAGTCTATGCAAAAGAATGTTGTGGTCAAAATTGTGGAACGCAGCGCTAAGATCCAATAGCGTTAATAGAGAGATACAACCACAATCAGATGAAGAGAGCAGGTCAATTCTAACCAGAGGCGGACAGAGCACACAGCTTCATTACTTGAGTAAAAGTACAGATACCTCTTACTCAAGTACAAGTCAGATGTCTACTTAAGTAAAAGTAATGAAGTACTTGTTTTTAAAAGTACTTTATTATCAAGTGTACAAGAGTACATTTTCTGAAATATTCCATTACTACTGCCACAGTGCTTACATTTATGTACGGAAATGTCCTACAAAGAGTTATGAAAAATGTTAATGTTAATACCTTGGATAATGTAAAAGGAGTTGAAAGTAAAATTAAGTCATTTTCATCATTTTAGCATATTGCTTTGTTTAACATTTCTCACTTGCCCACAAGGCAATAGCACAATGGCAACGTTCTGACGAACCTCTGCTAGAGTTTTAATGGATTTTTTGCACCCACATTTGAACCTGACTGTGTTAAACACACTGCATACTGAAGAACGAAGCAAATGCTCAGCTTACATTAATGTGTAATATCAGAAAAGAAAATTCACCTAACAATTGTGTGTTTCTCTGTTGTTTTCATCAATCAAATCAATAAACCTAAACCAGCAAAGAAGACAATATAGCAAAGTTCTGACACACCTCTGAACCTGACCATGTTACACACGCAGCATAGAAGAGAAAATACTATAATTTTAAATAATACTGTGCTGCACAGTAATATAAAAATAGACAATAAAATAAAATAACAACTGTTCAAATAAACACCTAGTACAACACTACAACTATAAATTCCATAAAACTTCAATAACAAACAAATCATATTGTTAATTAAAAGCTTGTCCAAAAAAGGGAGCGAGTTCCAGAGCCTTGGAGCCACAACACAGAAAGCACTGTCACCTCTTGTCTTAAGATGTGTTCTGGGAACAATTAAAAGATCTTGGCCTGAAGACCTCAAAGACCCACATGGAGTATTTATATGCAATAGATCCTGGATGTAAGAGGGTGCTTGACCATGCAAGACTCTGAAAGTAATGACCAGAATTTTAAAATGCACTCTATATCCACATGAACACATGATTTGTAAAAATTGATAGCCTGAATGCACTGTAAGTCGCTGTGGATAAAAGCGTCTGCTAAATGCATAAATTTAATTTAAATGTAATAATTTCATATCCAACAGGAAGCCAATGAAGGGCCTTACGCACAGGAGTAATGTGTGATCTCTTGCTGGTCCTAGAAATAAAAGGATGAACAAGCATCTTCCTCTCTTTTTTTAAAAACCATAGATCTAACCTTAGCAATGTTCCTGAGGTGGAAAAAAACAGGTACGAACCACAAACTTAACATGACTGTTAAAACACATCGATCTGTCAAAAATGACACCCAGATTTCTCATGTCACTGCAGTCAGATGATGATAGACCCTCAAGGACCTGCCTAATCTTAAGGGTAATGTTGTCTGTGGCAAAAATCATCACCTCTTTTATCTGTATTAAACAGATAAAACGTTCTTAGCTTCCTATTGGGTAGTGATGTTCTTTACTTTTCTAAATTTGGGATGAATAAACTCTACAAGCCCAGAGGAGAATCAAAGTTAATCAATTAAGCTGAAAGGGGAGGAGCCACCTTAATTCAAAGCTCTACTAAATAGCAAAGCCAACACTGATGTGTATTGTAGTATTGTGCCAAAGTTTGTTAGGATGGGGTTCTTGCAAGGTGTGTTAGTGTTGGTTGTGATTGTGGCTTTTGATCTGAAGAGTGCATTGGGAAGTTTGAAACACCGTCAAAGTCCAAGCAGCACAAAGCCGCAATCAGCTTCAGCTTCCAGAGTTCCTGATCTTTCTTCTCAAGGGTTCTTGAATCCTTTTCAAAAGGCTTCTCAGCTTCCGAGTCTTGACTACAGAAAATTTGCGCAAGACCCTCTTGGTCTTCAGGAGAAGCAGCTGTTGCAGGGTCCAGTCAAGCCTTTGGACTGGAAGTTTCCCATCGTTCCAGAGGTGCAACGTGAGTTGGCGGTGAACTTCCAGTTGAGGAAACCTGTGACTCCCAGTAGTGTAGCTGTTCAATGCAGTGAGAGCCGGGTTCATGTGGAGGTGAAGAAGGATATGTTTAGCAATGGTCAACTGATCCAGCCATCTGGTTTGTCTATGGGAGGCTGTCCTGTTGTTGGTGAGGACTCTGCCTCTGGGGTGCTCATCCTCGAATATGCACTGCAGGACTGCAATAGTGTGCTGATGGTAAGAACGGTTACGTCTTACTGGATTAACCAATAAAAACAAGGGTTCTTCACTAGTGTTAGTTGTATGTTAAACATCCACCGAACCTTTCAGTTTTTGAAACCTGATAACTGACAGCTGCTTTGGGGAACTGCTAGAAACACCCTTCTTGAACCTTATTTTTAAGTGTAGTTGAACAGAACCCATTTGGTAACCACTTCCGTCTCTTACAGATGTCTGCGGATGAGCTAGTCTACACCTTTGCTCTTACCTACACCCCTTTGGCATTTGCTGGCACGCCGATTACCCGTACTGAGGGTGCAGTTGTTGGCGTTCAATGCCACTATCAAAGGTAAGCGACTGACTGGATGTCTTAAGCCGTGTTTCTTGTGGTGTTACAACTGGATGACCATATATTTGGTATCTCTTTGAACTACAGGCTCCATAATGTGAGCAGTAATGCTTTGAGGCCAACTTGGGTTCCTTATGCTTCAACGGAGGTTGCTGAAGACGTCTTGGTGTTCTCCATGAAGCTCATGATGGGTTTGTGTAGTTTCTTTTAGATCTTAAGCCTTGTGAAATGAGGCTGTGCCTAAACCGTTCTTTCCTCTTGCAGATGACTGGGCCAATCAGAGGCCTTCAAATGTGTACTACTTGGGTGACATTATTAATATTGAGGCATCTGTGAAGGTGTACAACCACGTCCCCCTGCGTGTGTTTGTGGACCGCTGTGTGGCCACCCAAGTACCTGATGTGACTTCTGTTCCGAGATATTCCCTCATTGAGAATCATGGGTAAAGTCCTGTCACTTCTCTAGAATGGTTTCAGTTTGTTCAGTGAGCACTCGATCCCTGAGAATTAGGTTGAGTCAAGTGACCAAGGGTTTAGCTCTTCTTGGTAAGTGCTTTTCACGGTCGCTGAGACCGTCCCAATGTTCATCCTACTGTAAATGGTATGACCGTTTTAAAACTTGTCTGAAGCGTAGCTTGGCGTTTCCGTTTTTGGTTTAAGCGTGGACTTGTGCGCACTCTAATGGCATATGTTGCCCACAGTCTTTTGTGCTCTGGGCAGGAATTGGTTTGCTCTACGAACCCCTACTACAGCGTTAACCACAAACATTGATGCGGGCAACTGGCTGTAAACCTCTTTTCACTAGGGATGGGTACCGAAACCCGGTATTAAAATAGCCCGGGGCTAAATTATGAAAGCCCGTAGTATCCATAAGATCTGACTGTATCGGTTCTGCTTTCGGTACTGGAGGGAAAAAATTAATGTACTATGGATTTTCTTAATGTTATCGTGCACATCTTATCTCACCAAACATTTCTAATGTGCGATCATATTAAGATGCTTGTCTGTGAGATCTGTCATGCGCGCCGCGGAGTACGCGTGTACGGTGCACACACACGCATGAGGGCAAGGGGCCGTTCACATATCACTCAAGTTCGTTATTTCAAATGTAGGCGCACGGTATGCGCGCTCGTAATGGAAGCGGGTTTTTTTTTCAGAATGTCGCAAGTGCACTGCAGGTCATGTAACTTCCTCCCCTTTTCCGTAACAATGTTGAAAACTCAACCAAGATGAAGGAACCGCTGATAGCTGTATGGGATTTTTTTTTTTATTTTTTTTTTTTAGTAGCGGTGCTACTGAAAGCCGTTTTTAGTGCTGGACCGTTAAGCAGTATCGGTAGGAGTAGTAATGCCGTTAAAGCCTTAACGATACCCATCCCTACTTTTCACCCACTCTTTATCAGGTGCCTTGTGGATGCCAAGGCTACGGCTTCCAGCTCCCACTTCTTGCCTCGGACCCAGGAAGACAAGATCCGGTTCCAGCTGGAGGCTTTCATGTTCCAGGGAGGATCCAGTCCTTCTGTACGTACTAGATTGACTGAATCAGAGTCCTCTTCCCATCTGCTTTGGTTTTGTGAACCCTTACCGGTGTCTCTTGCAGATCTACATAACGTGTACCGTGAAGGCCACTCTTGCTTCTGCACCCAGTGACGCTCTCCACAAATCCTGTTCCTTTTCCAACGGGTATGTTCATGCTGCTTAAGAACATGATGAAGCTGCCGTGTCTGATCTTCCTCTCTTGTTGCAGGTGGCTTGCTGCTGATGGGAACCACCAGGTTTGTGCTTGCTGTGACTCAACTTGTGGCCCTGAAGGGGGACGTGATGCTCCTATTGGGGGTAGGTAGCTGCTTTAAGATTGCTTCTGACACTTCATGTGCTCTACTTGACCTGGGTATTTGCCTCTTTTCAATAGGTGTTCAGTGGGAAGGCAAGGCCTCCCTCGGTCCTGTAATGGTTCAAGGGCGACAGAAGTCTTTAGGTGGACCTCAATAAATGGGGACAACCCTATTGCTTCCAATAAACCAAAAACCGTGTTCTTGCTTCTGCTCTTCTTGTCTAGTTTAAAAACTCTGGGTTTGTGCTCTAAAGATTAGATTCCTCTCATTGCTAGTTTTTCTTCATCTTAGTGCTGCATTTGGCACCATAGATCATGACCTGCTCAGATTGATTACAAAACTATACAGGTATTCAAGGGCAGGCTCAAAGATGTTTAGATCCTACCAGTCCAATCGCTACAATTTGGTTTGTTTACTTGGGTAGTGGTCCCATTATCACCAGTAAAATATGGAGTGCCACAAGGATCCATCTTGGGGTCTTATTTTAAATATACATGTTGCCCCTTGGTAACATTAGAAAATATGGGTTTAGCTGCCACTTAGATCTCAACGAGACCAGATGACATTACGTGTGTTAATGTAAAGGATTGCATGACCAATTTTCTCAAACTCTGATTAGTCCATTATTACTTACTGGGCCTAAAAAAGGTACACCAACTACAGTTTGCAACTAGATTGCTGTGCGGTTACTTTCTCTACAGCCAAAAATCTGGGTGGTATATTAGACCGCAACTTGTCTTTTGAAAGCGGTTTCTGATGCAGAAAAGCTAGTTCATGCAATCAGAACCTCTAGACTATTGTACTGCACTTCTACAGTAGTTGGTTGTCCAGCATTTTCAATAAGCTACAGCTAGTCCAAAATGCTTACCATGTCAAGAAATTCTGATCGTCCCTCCCAATTTTACAGTCTCTGCAATGGCCACCTATTAAGATCTGTTTAAGTTCCAAATTATTACTTGACTAAGGCCCTAAATTATTTAGCTCATTTAACTAGTCTTATACCATGCTTCAATCACTCTCTCTAAGGTCACAAAATGTTGGACTTCTGGTAGTTCCTAGGATAGTAAAGTCCACTTAAGGAGATTTATGCATTTGGCTTCCAAACTCTGGAATAGCCTTCATAATGTTCGGGGTTCAGACACACACTGTTTAAATTTAGATTAAAAACATGTTTTGCCAAGCATTTGTATAATGCATCTCATGATTTGTGACTGCAGTTGTATCTGATCAAATGTGCATTATTATTATTTGGCTTTGGTTAAACTAATTTTACTTTGTTAGAACAGCATCTACGCTGTCTTTGTTTCTGTTTTGCCATGAGATTTACATCCTGTGGTAACTAAGGTTTACACAAGCTCCAGTCTGGATCCAGAACACCTGAGAAGAGATGATGCCAAGCCATCAGAAGACCTCAGATGATGCTAACCCTTAAACAACATACAGAACTACCAAATATTGTTACAAGTGTGATTGCATTATATAATTGCTGTTAAGAGTGTTCATCTGGTTGACTACGTCTTGTATTAATTTTTCAGAAAATTCCTGTTTTTTTTTTTTTTTTAAATGCTATCAGCATGATAGACAAATAGGTGTACTATGAACATACCAGACCGCTTTATTATGTGATAAGTGTATTTACACTATAAGCAGAGCTATGAACATTTGCACTTTGTGCAATGGATATTTGAAAAAATAAGTGCATGGAAAAATGTTCCACTGTGCAAACGGAATCTTCTGTATGAAAGAACAGTCAGTAGTGCAAGTAATGAGTGTATTTTGTTGTTGTTGTAAATCAATGGGGCTCAGTGGGCAGAATTCAGTAAGGAAAAGACTTACAATACAAAAAACACAAGCGAGACTAGCTGCTGCGTGTGGATGCACCGCCCTCTTGTTCCAGACTGCAGCAAAGTCAGATTGTGTCAGATTTCTGCTGATATTCAGAACTAGGGGTCCTCTCTAGAAGCTAATCCACCACCTGGTCTGGAAACGTACTGGATCTGGGTGACTGCAGTGACCATCTTATCTGGATACAGACTGGATCTGGTGGCTACAGTGGTGGACAGTAACGGAGTAGCTTTACTTCGTTACTGTACTTAAGTACATTTTTCAAGTATCTGTACTTTACTGAAGTAGTTTTATTTTGAGTAACTTTTACTTTTACTTCACTACATTCCAAAGCATAAGATCGTACTTTTAACTTCACTACATTTCATAAAACATATCGTTACTCCCTATAATATATCACGTGCTCCGACACTCAGAAGCGGTGTCTGATTCATCATGAACGAACTGAGTCTTTTCAAAATAAGCCTTTAAATCGGATCGCGAATCGCACCAAACGATTCGTTTACGAATTAGAATGATCCGATTGCAGCTGTTCTGGAGTCGACCACTCACTGATTCAAATGAACCATTTAGTGTGAGTCTACAGAAGTAAGAATAGTGAGATCTTGTGAGCGGGTGCGTCTGATGTTGCTAAAAGTAAGTTATTAATGTCGGAATTTAGGATTAACTATTGTAACTGAAAATCATATTTTTTATTATTTATTTTATATATTTTATTTTGATAATTTAGAATTATTACTGAAATACAACCTTTTTTGTTTCAAACAGTTCATTGAACAATAATAAATGAAGTACCTGAAGCTGACAATGAAGTTAATGTATAATAATTAGCAAAGATGATTAATTTAGCTCTGTAAACGCACGTGTGAGGGGCGGAGACGCGCCGTGGAGCGTCAGACGCGCTTGAGGACCAAACACAGCAGAGCGGTAGGAAACTTCACTCCTCTTATTACAACGCGACTCCGTTGATTCAGATCGGGACTTCGGAGCATGTTCGCGACTCGGTTGATTCAGATCGGGACTTCGGAGCCTGTTCGCGACTCAGTTGATTCAGATCGGGACTTCAGAGCCTATTCGCGACTCGGTTGATTCAGATCGGGACTTCTGGACTTCGGAGCATGTTCGCGACTCCGTTGATTCAGATCGGCACTTCGGAGCATGTTCGCGACTCGGTTGATTCAGATCGGCACTTCGGAGCCTGTTCGCGACTCGGTTGATTCAGATCGGGACTTCGGAGCATGTTCGCGACTCGGTTGATTCAGATCGGCACTTCGGAGCCTGTTCGCGACTCGGTTGATTCAGATCGGCACTTCGGAGCATGTTCGCGACTCCGTTGATTCAGATTGGGACTTCGGAGCATGTTTGATATTTTTTTTTAAATTCAGATCTCGAAGCAGGAAGTGTTTGTCAAACAGTTAATTGGTGAAAAATGAATATTTGGACTTGAGGCTTTTTTTTTAGACGAGTAACGTTAGACAGACATGAATGTTTATTCAGAACGGTACTGAAAATAAGTAAATATCGTAGCTGATGCTAAATGTCTAGCTTACAAGCTTGCTGGTGCTAACTTGAGGTAATTTTTATAAATAATGTCCAAATATTTGTATTCAACCACCTATAAATATATATATATATATATATATATATATATATATATATATATATATATATATATATATAGGTGGTTATCTATATTTATATAGATAGATAGATAGATAGATAGATAGATAGATAGATAGATAGATAGATAGATAGATAGATAGATAGATATATAGATTACACCTGGGGAGAAAAGAAAGGATGTGATGTTCAGAACATGGTAACTACAGTAATTATCAAAGAGGGGAAGAGATGCACCCCGTTTGGCCAGGGGTGTTTTTACACCACAGACAAGGTTTGAGAAGGAAAAAAATCATTAAGAAAATATAATTATATTTTCCTTAAGATGTTCTTCCTAACTGCAGGCCTTATTATCTTGTCATATATAACTGTGGTGTTCTGTAAAACCACAAACTTTAAAATACTTTTTTCTTACAGGTGAAGATCAGATTATCATCTCTGTTTTCTCTCAGGTACATCACAGTGTAAGCTTCACAGTGAACATTACTCTCGTAAGCGTAGTCCATATCAACGACAAAAATATATCTTAGCATAGGTCATAATTTAGATATATTTTTTAGATGGAAAAATGCAGTTTTACAGATGCTAGAAATGTGGCTTTCTAAGGAAAGATTGCTGTCAAATAGCACACCTAGGTTCCTAACTGATGACAAAAAATTGACAGAGCAGCCATCAAGTCTTAGACAGCGTTCCAGGTTATTCAATGCAGAGATTTTAGGTCCTATAATTAACACCTTTGTTTTTTTTCAGAATTTAGCAGTAAGAAATCACCAGTCATCCAGTTTTTTATATCGACTATGCATTCCGTTAGTTTTTCAAATTGGTATGTTTCGCTGGGCCAAGAAGAAATATAGAGCTGAATATCATCAGCATAACAGTGAAAGCTAACACCATGTTTCCTGATGATATCTCCCAAGGGTAACATGTAAAGCGTGAAGAGTAACAGCCCTAGTACTGAGCCCTGTGGTACTCCATACTGTACTTGTGATCAATATGATGCCTCTTCATTCAATGCTAAAAAATTGATGGCGGTCATATAAGTATGATTTAAACCATGCTAATGCCCTTCCATTAATGCCAACAAAGTTTTCTAGTCTATGCAAAAGAATGTTGTGGTCAAAATTGTGGAACGCAGCGCTAAGATCCAATAGCGCTAATAGAGAGATACAACCACGATCAACTGATAAGAGCAGGTCAATTCTAACTAGAGGAGGACAGGGTACACAGCTTCATTACTTGAGTAAATGTACAAAGTATTTGTACTTGTTTTTAAAAGTACTTAGTATCAAGAGTACATTTTCTAAAAACTCTAACATTTATGTACAGAAACGCCCTACAAAGAGTTATGAAAAATGTTAATGTTAATACCTTGGATAATGTAAAAGGAGTTGAAAGTACTTTTTAGCATATTGCTTTGTTTAACATTTCTCACTTGCCCACAAGGCAATAGCACAATGGAAACGTTCTGACAAACCTCTGCTAGAGTTATAATGGATATTTTTCACCCACATTTGAACCTGACTGTGTTAAAGACACTGCATACTGAAGAACGAAGCAAATGCTCAGCTTACATTAATGTGTAATATCAGAAAAGAAAATTCACCTAACAATTGTGTGTTTCTCTCTTGTTTTCATCAATCAAATCAATAAACCTAAACCAGCAAAGAAGGCAATATAGCAAAGTTCTGACACACCTCTGAACCTGACCATGTTATACACGCAGCATAGAAGAGAAAATAATAATGAAAATCAGCTAATCAGCTGTGTTTAGGTCAGCATACAAAGAAGGAAAACTAAAATTCAGCTCATTTGAGTGACAGTATTAAGCCCCTTCCTCTCACATTGACATGCAGGCGCCTGCACAATCCAATCACGTTTGAGAGGGAAACGATAAATTGAAGGTGCGTTCGACTTCACGCAGTAGTGCACAACCTGAGCGCAGTCTGACTTGAAGCAGTGCATGCCGGTTAGATATTTTGTCCGACTTGAGACGGTGCAGAAGCCACAAAGTACGGCGAGAGTGTTTCGAGAGCAGCCGGCTGACTCAGCCGCCACAGTTTCTCCAGAGTGACTGCAGGAGCGCTGATGACGACACAGCTGTTTCATGATTGGCCAGATTCACCACATGACTACGACCACGTGTGTTTCGGATTAGACGAACCCTTTCAGTTCCATTAATGGCAACACATCTGTGTTTTTAGATTGATAATAGCTTTTTTACTGTAGTCCCACTGTTGTATTGAGTCACATTTATCTCACGTGATGAGAGGCTTAATACATAACCTACTGTAATGACAATGATGAATTAATAATAGTCAGAAGAGGATCTATGACTTCTGGAACCAGCTCTTTTAAGATCTTAGATAGAATAGGGTCTAACATGTTGTTGGTTTAGATGATTTAACAAGTTACAGCTGTCAGCAGAGCTAAATTATATCCCATTGTAAACAACTATATTTTTCATTCAGAAAATAAATGTTCTAAATTGTACAAATATTGTACAGATATGACAGCATTGACAAACTTACATAGAAAATGTTATTTTGGCATTATTGTTTATGTTTGTTAAAGTGTTAACAATGAAATTGATTCTGCAAATCAACCCATTTTATTGTTCTAAATGTATCATTTGTTAGGTAAATAATTCATTTATTTTACTTACATCTCCAATGTATCCCAGCAGCCACAAGAGAGCGTCATGTTTCATGTGATGGTTTTGTGGATGCATCAAAATTCTTAGCTTTCTATTGGGTAGTGATGTTCTTGACTTTTCTAAATTTGGGATGAATAAACTCTACAAGCCCAGAGGAGAATCAAAGTTAATCAATTAACCTGAAAGGGGAGGAGCCACCTTAATTCAAAGCTCTACTAAATAGCAAAGCCAACACTGATGTGCATTGTAGCATTTTGCCAAAGTTTGTTAGAATGGGGTTCTTGCAAGGTGTGTTAGTGTTGGTTGTGATTGTGGCTTTTGACCTGAAGAGTGCATTGGGAAGTTTGAAACTCCGTCAAAGTCCAAGCAACACAAAGCCGCAATCAGCACCAGCTTCCAGAGTTCCTGATCTTTCTTCTCAAGGGTTCTTGAATCCTTTCCAAAAGGCTTCTCAGCTTCCGAGTCTTGACTACAGAAAATTTTCACAAGACCCTCTTGGTCTTCAGGAGAAGCAGCTGTTGCAGGGTCCAGTCAAGCCTTTGGACTGGAAGTTTCCCACCGTTCCAGAGGTGCAACGTGAGTTGGCGGTGAACTTCCAGTTGAGGAAACCTGTGACTCCCAGTAGTGTGGCTGTTCAATGCAGTGAGGACCGGGTTCATGTGGAGGTGAAGAAGGATATGTTCGGCAATGGTCAACTGATCCAGCCATCTGGTTTGTCTATGGGAGGCTGTGCTGTTGTTGGTGAGGACTCTGCCTCTGGGGTGCTCATCCTTGAATATGCACTACAGGACTGCAATAGTGTGCTGATGGTAAGAATGGTTACATCTTACTGGATTAACCAATAAAAACAAGGGTTATTCACTAGTATTTGTTGAATGTTAAACCTCCACAGAACCTTTCCGTTTCTGAAGCCTGATAACTGAAAGCTGCTTTGGGGAACCAACGTTCTATGGCTGCTATAAATGCCGTTCTTGAACCTTATTTTTAAGTGTAGTTGAACCGAACCCATTTGGTAACCGCTTCCGTGTCTTACAGATGACTGAGGATGAGCTAGTCTACACCTTTGCTGTTACCTACACCCCTGTGGCGTTTGCTGGCACGCCAATTACTCGTACTGAGGGAGCAGTTGTTGGCATTCAATGCCACTATCAAAGGTAAGCGACTGACTGGATGTCTTCAAGCAGTGTTTCTTGTGGTGATGTAACCGGAAAACTGTTTATTTGGTATCTCCTTGAACTACAGGCTTCATAATGTGAGCAGTAATGCTTTGAGGCCAACTTGGGTTCCTTATGCCTCAATGGAGGTTGCTGAAGACGTCTTGGTGTTCTCCATGAAGCTCATGATGGGTTTGTGTAGTTCCTTTAGATCTTAAGCCTTGTGAAATGAGGCCGTGCCTAAACCGTTCTTTCCTCTTGCAGATGACTGGGCCAATCAGAGGCCTTCAAATGTGTACTACTTGGGTGACATTATTAATATTGAGGCATCTGTGAAGGTGTACAACCACGTCCCCCTGCGTGTGTTTGTGGACAGCTGTGTTGCCACCCAAGTACCTGATGTGACTTCTGTTCCGAGATATTCCTTCATTGAGAATCATGGGTAAAGTCCTGTCCCTTCTCTAGAACAGTTTAAGTTCGTTCAGTGAGCACCCGATCCCTGAGAATTAGGTTGAGTCAAGTGACCATAGGTTTAGCTCTTCTTGGTAAGTGCTTTTGGCATCGCTGAGAATGACTGTCCCATTGTTCATCCTACTGTAAATGGTATGTGAGCTTTAAAATTTGTCTGAAGCGTGGCTTGGTGTTTTTGGTTAAGTGTGGACTTGTGCGCACTCTTATGGCTTATGTTGCCCACAATCTTTTGTGCTCTGGCTCGGAATTGGTTCGATCTACAAACCCCTACTACAGCGTTAACCACAAACATTAATGCGGGCAACTGGCTGTAAACCTCTCTTTATCAGGTGCCTTGTGGATGCCAAGGCTACGGTTTCCAGCTCCCACTTCTTGCCTCGGACCCAGGAAGACAAGATCCGGTTCCAGCTGGAGGCTTTCATGTTCCAGGGAGGATCCAGTCCTTCTGTACGTACTATATTGACTGAATCCGCGTTCTCTTCCCATCTGCTCTGGATTTGTGAACCCTTACCAGTGTCTCTTGCAGATCTACATGACGTGTACCGTGAAGGCCACTCTTGCTTCTGCACCCAGTGACGCTCTCCACAAATCCTGTTCCTTTTCCAACGGGTATGTTCATGCTGCTTAAGAACATGATGAAGCTGCCGTGTCTGATTGTTCTTGTTGCAGGTGGCTTGCTGCTGATGGGAACCACCAGGTTTGTGCTTGCTGTGACTCAACATGTGGTCCTGAAGGGGGACGTGATGCTCCTATTGGGGGTAGGTAGCTGCTTTAAGATCGCTTCTGACACTTCATGTGCTCTACTTGACTTGGGGATTTGCCTTTTTTCAATAGGTGTTCAGTGGGAAGGCAAGGCCTCACTCGGTCCTGTAATGGTTCAAGGGCGACAGAAGACTCTAGCAAGACTTCAATAAATGGGTGTTGGAAACCCTATTGCTGACTTTCAATAAATGCACAACCTTGTTCTTGCTTCTGCTCTTCTTGTCTAGTTTAAAAACTCTGGGTTTGTTCTCTAAAGATTAGATTCATCTCATTGCTAGTTTTACTTCATCTTAGTGCTGCATTTGGCAGCTCAGATTGATTACAAAACTATACAGGTATTCAATGGCAGGCTTAAAGATGTAGTCCTCTCATTTATCTCCGGCAAAATATGGAGTGCCAAAAGGATCCATCCTAGGTCCTCTATTTCCCCCCCCCCCCCCCCCATTAACCCAATTTTACAGTGTCTGCTTTGGCATCTATGTATCTATGTTCCATATCAGTCACAAATTACTACTCCCCTGTAAGGCCCTTAATGGTTTAGCTCCTGTATACCTAACTAGCCTTCTAACCAGGGGGCAAGGAACTCGAAAGGAAGTTGAAGTCGGGTGGGGGCTGCTATCTTTTAGCAGAACTTCACTTGCGTTAGCATTCCCATTGACTCCCATTCATTTTGGCGTCTCTTTGACAGTGAATAACTTTACATCTGAGGCATTTAAAGACTCCGTTTGTCCATTTATTTCTAAAGATACACGACAATGTATAAAGGGCTCCATTACCTTCTATGTTACATTATGGCCCCGTAGAAACAGTTTTTGTAAAAAATAAGCTAACGATATCGCCATAACCACACGTCTCTGCAAGATTAACGATGGCAGTTTGCACGCACAGCTACTAGAAGATTTACATCTGTCAGACAGGTTGCTGACGTTGTCAAGCTTCGTTTGAGTCTGCGCTTCAGAAACGGAAGTGCTAAGAAACGCTAAAAATGGGCTTCACTTGTCTCAGTTGAGTTCCAATGGGGTCGCTGTGTCCATTTCTTTTACTGTCTATACTTCTACCACACTACAATCCATCACACTCCTTGAGGTCACAAAAAGCTGGACTTCTGGTAGTTCTTAGGATGGCGAAGTCCACTAAAAGAGGTAGAGCTTTTTTTCTTTTTTTTTTGCGTTTGGCTCCCAAGCTCTGGAATAGCCTTTCTGATAATGTTCAGACACGCCCTCTGTTTAAATCTAGATTTAAAAATCCATCTCTTTTGCCAAGCTTTTGAATTCTGTCTCTGATTGATAGCCAAATAGGTGTACTATGGACAGCTGGATTGTGCAATGGACATTTAAAATGTCCCTACAGGACAGGTCCTCAGAAATGGTAGTTCCCAGGAACTTGAAGCTGGATACCCGTTCAACCATTCTGTGGATGGGGTCGTGTGTGCTTTCTTTTTTCTGAAGTCCACAATGAGCTCATTTGTCTTATTGGTGTTAAGGAGCAGGTTGTTGTGAACAAGACAGGAGTTGTGTCTCCTCCCTAAATGTGGGGAAATTGGTAGTCATTCTGTCCCTTCTCAGTAGGGAAGTTAACATAACCTTTGAAGAGAACTACTGTGAACTTGTTTTAAGCTCAGTTTAAAGAATTAAGTTGAATCTGTTGCCCATGACGGGTTCCACATGAACACCCACTTCCCAGAAGCTCTGCAGATATTTTGTATGCATCTTATGTTGTGAACTAATTGCTTTCTATATGTTGGCTAAATTCAATTGGACAGTTTTATTTGTCCTTGCATCACACAATATAATTTATCATTTTAAATGTGTTTCCCAATATGCCTTGACAGTCCATCACAAATCCATCACTTGCTCCGCAATGGAACCACTCTCATTCTGATGCTACCCATTCACTGGGTGAGCAAGTGATGCAATGTTACATTTTTCTAAAGCTGATGAAGAAACAAACTCCTCTACATCTTGGATGACCTGAGGGTGAGCACATTATCAGCAAATTTTCATTGTAGTAATTTATTGCTTTAATCCCAAACAAACAGTATATGCAGCGTCCCGTTCAAACAAAGGATTGATGTAAAAAAAAAAATGTTTTTGTTGTTGTGCAGCCAATGTTTTCCATGGGTGGCTTGCACAGAAACATCCATAATCAAAGAGAAAAGCAGTGCAATTTAAGTAAAAATAAAAAATAATTTTTCAAGTCAAGTCACCTTTATTTATATAGCGCTTTATACAAAACAGATTGTGTCAAAGCAACTGAACAACATTAATTAGGAAAAAACTGTGTCAATAATGAAAAATGACAGTTAAAGGCAGTTCATCATTGAATTCAGTGATGTCACCATTCAGCTCAGTTTGGTTTAAATAGTATCTGTGCAATCATTTGCAATCAAGTCAACGATATCCTTGTAAATGAAGTGACCCCAACTGAGCAAGCCAGAGGCGACAGCAGCAAGGAACCAAAACTCCATCGGTGGCAGAATGGAGAAAAAACCTTGGGAGAAACTAGGCTCAGCTGGGGGCCCAGTTCTCCTCTGACCAGAGGAAACCAGTAGTTCAATTCCAGGCTGCAGCAAAGTCAGATTGTGCAGAAGAATCATCTGTTTCCTGTGGTCTGTCCTGGTCCCCACTGTCTTTCAGGGCTGTAGAGGTCCTTTCTAGATGCTGCTCCACCATCTGGACTGGATAAGTACTGGATCCGGGTGACTGAAGTGACCAGCTGATGGGGATACAGACTTGATCTGGTGGCTACAGTGACCTCGGAATAAGAGAGAAACAGACTAATATTAGTGTAGATGCCATTCTTCTACATTGGGTGTTATGGGAAGTGCCCCTGGTTCCAGTTTACCTAATTAATGCAGCCTAAAAATGCTTTAACGGATTTGGATTTTAGAAGCGTATTAGTGTGTTATGTGTAAGTCAGGTTAAAGAGATGGGTCTTTAATCTATATTTGATCTGCAAGAGTGTGTCTGCCTCCAAAACAATGTTAGGTAGGTTATTCCAGAGTTTAGGCGCTAAATAGGAAAAGAATCTGCCGCCCGCAGTTGACTTTGATATTTTAGGTATAATCAAGTTGCCACAGTTTTGAAAATGCAGTGGATGTGGAGGACTATAATCTAACAAGAGCTTTTTCAAATACTGAAGTGTTGAACCATTGATGGCTTTATAAGAAATAAGCAAGATTTTAAAAACTATACGATGTTTAATACGGAGCCAGTGCAGTATTGATGCAGGCTAATATGGTCATACTTCCTGGATCTAGTAAGAACTCTAGCTGCTACATTTTGGACTTGCTGGAGTTTTCAGAATTTAGCAGAAAACTTCAGTATGCAGTGTGTTTAACACAGTCAGGTTCAAATGTGGGTGCAAAAAATCCATTAAAACTCTAGCAGAGGTTTGTCAGAACGTTTCCATTATGCTGTTGCCTTGTCGGCAAGTGAGAAATGTTAAACAAAGCAATATGCTATCTGTACTTTTACTCAAGTAATGAAGCTGTGTGCTCTGTCCGCCTCTGGTTAGAATTGACCTGCTCTCTTCATCTGATTGTGGTTGTATCTCTCTATTAACGCTTGTCATCCAGTTTTTTTATATCGACTATGCATTCCGTTAGTTTTTCAAATTGGTATGTTTTGCTGGGCCAAGAAGAAATATAGAGCTGAGTATTATCAGCAAAATAGTGAAAGCTAACACCATGTTTCCTGATGATATCTCCCAAGGGTAACATGTAAAGCGTGAAGAGTAACAGCCCTAGTACTGAGCCTTGTGGTACTCCATGCTGCGCTTGTGATCGATATGATATCGCTTCATTCACTGCTAAAAAATTGATGGCGGTCATATAAGTATGATTTAAACCATGCTAATGCCCTTCCATTAATGCCAACAAAGTTTTCTAGTCTATGCAAAAGAATGTTGTGGTCAAAATTGTGGAACGCAGCGCTAAGATCCAATAGCGTTAATAGAGAGATACAACCACAATCAGATGAAGAGAGCAGGTCAATTCTAACCAGAGGCGGACAGAGCACACAGCTTCATTACTTGAGTAAAAGTACAGATACCTCTTACTCAAGTACAAGTCAGATGTCTACTTAAGTAAAAGTAATGAAGTACTTGTTTTTAAAAGTACTTTATTATCAAGTGTACAAGAGTACATTTTCTGAAATATTCCATTACTACTGCCACAGTGCTTACATTTATGTACGGAAATGTCCTACAAAGAGTTATGAAAAATGTTAATGTTAATACCTTGGATAATGTAAAAGGAGTTGAAAGTAAAATTAAGTCATTTTCATCATTTTAGCATATTGCTTTGTTTAACATTTCTCACTTGCCCACAAGGCAATAGCACAATGGCAACGTTCTGACAAACCTCTGCTAGAGTTTTAATGGATTTTTTGCACCCACATTTGAACCTGACTGTGTTAAACACACTGCATACTGAAGAACGAAGCAAATGCTCAGCTTACATTAATGTTTAATATCAGAAAAGAAAATTCACCTAACAATTGTGTTTCTCTGTTGTTTTCATCAATCAAATCAATAAACCTAAACCAGCAAAGAAGGCAATATAGCAATGTTCTGACACACCTCTGAACCTGACCATGTTATACACGCAGCATAGAAGAGAAAATACTATAATTTTAAATAATACTGTGCTGCACAGTAATATAAAAATAGACAATAAAATAAAATAACAACTGTTCAAATAAACACCTAGTACAACACTACAACTATAAATTCCATAAAACTTCAATAACAAACAAATCATATTGTTAATTAAAAGCTTGTCCAAAAAAGGGAGCGAGTTCCAGAGCCTTGGAGCCACAACCCAGAAAGCACGGTCACCTCTTGTCTTAAGATGTGTTCTGGGAACAATTAAAAGATCTTGGCCTGAAGACCTCAAAGACCCACATGGAGTATTTATATGCAAAAGATCCTGGATGTAAGAGGGTGCTTGACCATGCAAGGCTCTGAAAGTAATGACCAGAATTTTAAAATGTACTCTATATCCACATGAACACATGATATGTAAAAATTGATAGCCTGAATGCACTGTAAGTCGCTGTGGATAAAAGCATCTGCTAAATGCATTAATTTAATTTAAATGTAATAATTTCATATCCAACAGGAAGCCAATGAAGGGCCTTACGCACAAGCCTAATGTGTGATCTCTTGCTGGTCCTAGAAATAAAAGGATGAACAAGCATCTTCCTCTCTTTTTTAAAAAACCATAGATCTAACCTTAGCAATGTTCCTGAGGTGGAAAAAAACAGGTACGAACCACAAACTTAACATGACTGTTAAAACACATCGATCTGTCAAAAATGACACCCAGATTTCTCATGTCACTACAGTCAGATGATGATAGACCCTCAAGGACCTGCCTAATCTTAAGGGTAATGTTGTCTGGGGCAAAAATCATCACCTCTTTTATCTGTATTAAGCAGATAAAACGTTCTTAGCTTCCTATTGGGTAGTGATGTTCTTTACTTTTCTAAATTTGGGATGAATAAACTCTACAAGCCCAGAGGAGAATCAAAGTTAATCAATTAAGCTGAAAGGGGAGGAGCCACATTAATTCAAAGCTCTACTAAATAGCAAAGCCAACACTGATGTGTATTGTAGCATTGTGCCAAACTTTGTTAGAATGGGGTTCTTGCAAGGCGTATTAGTGTTGGTTGTGATTGTGGCTTTTGATCTGAAGAGTGCATTGGGAAGTTTGAAAGTCCGTCAAAGTCCAAGCAGCAGAAAGCCGCAATCAGCTCCAGCTTCCAGAGTTCCTGATCTTTCATCTCAAGGGTTCTTGAATCCTTTCCAAAAGGCTTCTCAGCTTCCGAGTCTTGACTACAGAAAATTTGCGCAAGACCCTCTTGGTCTTCAGGAGAAGCAGCTGTTGCAGGGTCCAGTCAAGCCTTTGGACTGGAAGTTTCCCATCGTTCCAGAGGTGCAACGTGAGTTGGCGGTGAACTTCCAGTTGAGGAAACCTGTGACTCCCAGTAGTGTGGCTGTTCAATGCAGTGAGGACCGGGTTCATGTGGAGGTAAAGAAGGATATGTTCAGCAATGGTCAACTGATCCAGCCATCTGGTTTGTCTATGGGAGGCTGTCCTGTTGTTGGTGAGGACTCTGCCTCTAGGGTGCTCATCCTCGAATATGCACTACAGGACTGCAATAGTGTACTGATGGTAAGAACTGTTACGTCTTACTGGATTAACCAATAAAAACAAGGGTTCTTAACTAGTGTTAGTTGTATGTTAAACATCCACCGAACCTTTCAGTTTCTGAAACCTGATAACTGACAGCTGCTTTGGGGAACTGCTAGAAACCCCCTTCTTGAACCTTATTTTTAAGTGTAATTGAACCGAACCCATTTGGTAACCACTTCCGTCTCTTACAGATGACTGCGGATGAGCTAGTCTACACCTTTGCTCTTACCTACACCCCTGTGGCATTTGCTGGCACGCCGATTACCCGTACTGAGGGTGCAGTTGTTGGCGTTCAATGCCACTATCAAAGGTAAGCGACTGACTGGATGTCTTCAAGCAGTGTCTTATGGTGTTGTAACCAGAAAACGGTTTATTTGGTATCCCCTTGAACGACAGGCTCCATAATGTGAGCAGTGATTCTTTGAATCCAACTTGGGTTCCTTATGCTTCAACGGAGGTTGCTGAAGACGTCTTGGTGTTTTCCATGAAGCTCATGCTGGGTTTGTGTAGTTTCTTTAGCTCTTAAGCCTTGTGAAATGAGGCTGTGCCTAAACCGTTCTTTCCTCTTGCAGATGACTGGGCCAATCAGAGGCCTTCAAATGTTTACTACTTGGGTGACATTATTAATATTGAAGCATCTGTGAAGGTGTACAACCACGTCCCCCTGCGTGTGTTTGTGGACAACTGTGTGGCCACCCAAGTACCTGATGTGACTTCTGTTCCGAGATATTCCCTCATTGAGAATCATGGGTAAAGTCCTGTTACTTCTCTAGAATGGTTTCAGTTTGTTCAGTGAGCACTCGATCCCTGAGAACTAGGTTGAGTCAAGTGACCATCGGATTAGCTCTTCTTGGTAAATGCTTTTGGCATCGCTGAGAGTGACTGTCCCAATGTTCATCCTACTGAAATGGTATGAGAGCTTTAAAATTCGTCTGAAGCGTAGCTTGGTGTTTCCGTTTTTGGTTCAAGTGTGGACTTGTGCGCACTCTAATGGCTTATGTTGCCCACAATCTTTTGTGCTCTGGCTAAGAATTGGTTCGATCCACGAACCCCTACTACATTGTTAACCACAAACATTGATGTGGGCAACTGGCTGTAAACCTCTCTTCACCCACTCTTTATCAGGTGCCTTGTGGATGCCAAGGCTACGGCTTCCAGCTCCCACTTCTTGCCTCGGACCCAGGAAGACAAGATCCGGTTCCAGCTGGAGGCTTTCATGTTCCAGGGAGGATCCAGTCCTTCTGTACGTACTATATTGACTGAATCTGCGTTCTCCCATCTGCTTTGGTTTTGTGAACCCTTACCGGTGTCTCTTGCAGATCTACATAACTTGTACCGTGAAGGCCACTCTTGCTTCTGCACCCAGTGACGCTCTCCACAAATCCTGTTCCTTTTCCAACGGGTATGTTCATGCTGCTTAAGAACATGATGAAGCTGCCGTGTCTGATTGTTCTTGTTGCAGGTGGCTTGCTGCTGATGGGAACCACCAGGTTTGTGCTTGCTGTGACTCAACTTGTGGTCCTGAAGGGGGACGTGATGCTCCTATTGGGGGTAGGTAGCTGCTTTAAGATCGCTTCTGACACTTCATGTGCTCTACTTGACTTGGGGATTTGCCTTTTTTCAGTAGGTGTTCAGTGGGAAGGCAAGGCCTCACTCGGTCCTGTAATGGTTCAAGGACGACAGAAGACTCTAGCAAGACTTCAATAAATGGGTGTTGGAAACCCTATTGCTGACTTTCAATAAATGCACAACCTTGTTCTTGCTTCTGCTCTTCTTGTCTAGTTTAAACGCTCTGGGTTTGTGCTCTAAGGATTAGGTTCATCTCATTGCTAGTTTTACTTGATCTTAGTGCTGCATTTGGCACCTCAGACATGCTCAGATTACAAAACTATACAGGTATTCAAGGGCAGGCTTAAAGATTTAGTCCTCATTTATCTCCGGCAAAATATGGAGTGCCACAAGGATCCATCCTAGGTCCTCTATCTCCCCCCCCCCCCCCCCCCCCATTACCCCAATTTTACAGTGTTTGCATTGGCTATCTATGTTCCATATCAGTCACAAATTACTACTCCCCTGTAAGACCCTTAATGGTTTAGCTCCTGTATACCTAACTAGCCTTCTACCCAGGGGGCAAGGAAGTTGAAGTCGGGTGGGGGCTGCTATCTTTTAGCAGAACTTCACTTGCGTTAGCATTCCCATTGACTCCCATTCATTCTGGCGTCATTTTGACAGCGAATAACTTTACATCTGAGGCGTTTAAAGACTCTTTGTCCATTATTTCTAAAGATACACGAGAATTTAAAAAGGGCTCCGTTACCTTCTGTTACATTATTGCCCCGTAGAAACAGTTTTTGTAAAAATAGGCTAACGATTTCGTCATAACCACTCGACTCTGTCGCATTACCGTACAGACAGGAGGAGAAGCTCGCAGGCAATTAACTTAATATGGCGTACTGGCGTTACATTTTAAAATACTATACAAAATAATTAATCAGAATACTTACTCCTGCTCACTCACGCCAAAGAACTCAGTCTCTGCAAGATTAACGATGGCAGTTTGCACGCACAGCTACTAGAAGATTTACAGCTGTCAGACAGGTTGCTGATGTCGTCAAGCTTCGTTTGAGTCTGCGCGTCAGAAACGGAAGTGCTAAAAATGGGCTTCACTTGTCTCAGTTGAGTTCCAATGGGGTTGCTGTGTCCATTTCTTTTACTGTCTATGCTTCTACCACACTACAATCCATCACACTCCTTGAGGTCACAAAAAGCTGGACTTCTGGTAGTTCTTAGGATGGCAAAGTCCACTAAAAGAGGTAGAGCTTTTTTTTTTTTTGCATTTGGCTCCCAAGATCTGGAATAGCCTCTTTGATAATGTTCAGACACACCCTCTCTGTTTTAAATCTGGATTTAAAAAAACATCTCTTTTGCCAAGCTTTTGAATTTTTTTTTTTTATAGCCAAATAGGTGTACTATGGACAGCTGGATTGTGCAATGGGCATTTAAAATGTCCCTACAGGACAGGTCCTCAGAAATGGTAGTTCCCAGGAACTTGAAGCTGGAGACCCGTTCAACCATTCTGTGGATGGGGTCATGTGTGCTTTCTTTTTCCTAAAGTCCACAATGAGCTCATTTGTCTTATTGGTGTTAAGGAGCAGGTTGTTGTCAAGACAGGAGTTGTGTCTCCTTCCTAAATGTGGGGAAATTGGTAGTCATTCTGTCCCTTCTCACTAGGGAAGTTAACTTAACCTTTGAAGAGAACTACTGTGAACTTGGTTTAAGCTCAGTTTAAAGAATTATGTTGAATCTGTTGCCCATGATGCTATAAATTCTTCTGCCAATCGGAGTCTCTGCCCCTAGGGTTCCACATGAACACCCACTTCCCAGAAGCTCTGCAGATATTTTGTATGCATCTTATGTTGTGAACTAATTGCTTTCTATATGTTGGCTAAATTCAATTGGACAATTTTATTTGTCCTCGCATCACCGAATATAATTCATCATTTTTAGTGTGTTTCCCAATATGCCTTGACAGTCCATCACAAATCCATCACTTGCTCCGCAATGAAACCACTCTCATTCTGATGGTACCCATTCACTGGGTGAGCAAGTGATGCAATGTTACATTTTTATAAAGCTGATGAAGAAACAAACTCCTCTACATCTTGGATGACCTGAGGGTGAGCACAATTTTCATTTTAGTAATTTATTGCTTTAATCCCAAACATATATGCAGCGTCCAGTTCAAACAGAGAATTGATGTCATTGTTTTTGTTGTTGTTGTTATGCAACATGCAATTTTTTCCATGAGTGACTTGGACAGAAACATCCATAATCAAAGAAAAAAGCAGTGCAATTTAAGTAAAAATAAAAAATAAATTTTTCAAGTCAAGCCACCTTTATTTATATAGCACTTTATACAAATCAGATTGTGTCAAAGCAACTGAACAACATTAATTAGGAAAACAGTGTGTCAATAATGCAAAACGACAGTTAAAGGCAGTTCATCAATGAATTCAGTGATGTCACCATTCAGCTCAGTTTAGTTTAAATAGTATCTGTGCAATCATTTACAATAAAGTCAACGATATCCTTGTAAATGAAGTGACCCCAACTGAGCAAGCCAGAGGCGACAGCAGCAACGAACCAAAACTCCATCGGTGGCAGAATGGAGAAAAAACCTTGGGAGAAACTAGGCTCAGCCGAGGGCCCAGTTCTCCTCTGACCAGACGAAAACCAGTAGTTCAATTCCAGGCTGCAGCAAAGTCAGATTGTGCAGAAGAATCATCTGTTTCCTGTGGTCTGTCCCGGTCCCCACTGTCTTTCAGGGCTGTAGAGGTCCTTTCTAGATGCTGCTCCACCATCTGGGCTGGATAAGTACTGGATCCGGGTGACTGAAGTGACCAGCTGATGGGGATACAGACTTGATCTGGTGGCTACAGTGACCTCGGAATAAGAGAGAAACAGACAAATATTAGTGTAGATGCCATTCTTCTACATTGGGTGTTATGGGAAGTGCCCCCGGTTCCAGTTTACCTAACTAATGCAGCCTAAAAATGCTTTAACAGATTTGGATTTTAGAAGCGTATTAGTGTGTTATGTGTAAGTCAGGTTAAAGAGATGGGTCTTTAATCTATATTTGATCTGCAAGAGTGTGTCTGCCTCCAAAACAATGTTAGGTAGGTTATTCCAGAGTTAGGCGCTAAATAGGAAAAGGATCTGCCGCCCGCAGTTGACTTTGATATTCTAGGTATAACCAAGTTGCCAGAGTTTTGAAAACGCAGTGGATGTGGAGGACTATAATCTAACAAGAGCTTTTTCAAATACTGAAGTGTTGAACCATTGATGGCTTTATAAGTAATAAGCAAGATTTTAAAATCTATACGATGTTTAATAGGTAGCCAGTGCAGTATTGATGCAGGCTAATATGGTCATACTTCCTGGATCTAGTAAGAACTCTAGCTGCTACATTTTGGACTTGCTGGAGTTTTCAGAATTTAGCAGTAAGAAAACACTTGTCATCCAGTTTTTTTATATCGACTATGCATTCCGTTAGTTTTTCAAATTGGTATGTTTTGCTGGGCCAAGAAGAAATATAGAGCTGAGTATTATCAGCAAAATAGTGAAAGCTAACACCATGTTTCCTGATGATATCTCCCAAGGGTAACATGTAAAGCGTGAAGTCCTAGTACTGAGCCTTGTGGTACTCCATGCTGCGCTTGTGATCGATATGATATCTCTTCATTCACTGCTAAAAAATTGATGGCGCTCATATAAGTATGATTTAAACCATGCTAATGCCCTTCCATTAATGCCAACAAAGTTTTCTAGTTTTCAGAATGTTGTGGTCAAAATTGTGGAACGCAGCGCTAAGATCCAATAGCGTTAATAGAGAGATACAACCACAATCAGATGAAGAGAGCAGGTCAATTCTAACCAGAGGCGGACAGAGCACACAGCTTCATTACTTGAGTAAAAGTACAGATACCTCTTATTCAAGTACAAGTCAGATGTCTACTTAAGTAAAAGTAATGAAGTACTTGTTTTTAAAAGTACTTTATTATCAAGTGTACAAGAGTACATTTTCTGAAATATTCCATTACTACTGCCACAGTGCTTACATTTATGTACGGAAATGTCCTACAAAGAGTTATGAAAAATGTTAATGTTAATACCTTGGATAATGTAAAAGGAGTTGAAAGTAAAATTAAGTCATTTTCATCATTTTAGCATATTGCTTTGTTTAACATTTCTCACTTGCCCACAATGGCAACGTTCTGACAAACCTCTGCTAGAGTTTTAATGGATTTTTTGCACCCACATTTGAACCTGACTGTGTTAAACACACTGCATACTGAAGAACGAAGCAAATGCTCAGCTTACATTAATGTGTATTATCAGAAAAGAAAATTCACCTAACAATTGTGTTTCTCTGTTGTTTTCATCAATCAAATCAATAAACCTAAACCAGCAAAGAAGACAATATAGCAAAGTTCTGACACACCTCTGAACCTGACCATGTTATACACGCAGCATAGAAGAGAAAATACTATAATTTTAAATAATACTGTGCTGCACAGTAATATAAAAATAGACAATAAAATAAAATAACAACTGTTCAAATAAACACCTAGTACAACACTACAACTATAAATTCCATAAAACTTCAATAACAAACAAATCATATTGTTAATTAAAAGCTTGTCCAAAAAAGGGAGCGAGTTCCAGAGCCTTGGAGCCACAACACAGAAAGCACAGTCACCTCTTGTCTTAAGATGTGTTCTGGGAACAATTAAAAGATCTTGGCCTGAAGACCTCAAAGACCCACATGGAGTATGTATATGCAAAAGATCCTGGATGTAAGAGGGTGCTTGACCATGCAAGGCTCTGAAAGTAATGACCAGAATTTTAAAATGCACTCTATATCCACATGAACACATGATATGTAAAAATTGATAGCCTGAATGCACTGTAAGTCGCTGTGGATAAAAGCATCTGCTAAATGCATTAATTTAATTTAAATGTAATAATTTAAAATCCAACAGGAAGCCAATGAAGGGTCTTACGCACAGGAGTAATGTGTGATCTCCTGCTGGTCCTAGAAATAAAAGGATGAACAAGCATCTCCCTCTCTTTTTATTTAAACCATAGATCTAACCTTAGAAATGTTCCTGAGGTGGAAAAAAACAGGTACAAACCACAAACTTAACATGACTGTTAAAACACATCGATCTGTCAAAAATGACACCCAAATTTCTCGTGTCACTGTAGTCAGATGATGATAGACCCTCAAGGACCTGCCTAATCTTAAGGGTAATGTTCTCTGGGGCAAAAATCATCACCTCTGTTTTATCTGTATTAAACAGATAAAACGTTCTTAGCTTTCTATTGGGTAGTGATGTTCTTGACTTTTCTAAATTTGGGATGAATAAACTCTACAAGCCCAGAGGAGAATCAAAGTTAATCAATTAAGCTGAAAGGGGAGGAGCCACCTTAATTCAAAGCTCTATTAAATAGCAAAGCCAACACTGATGTGTAGTGTAGCATTGTGCCAAAGTTTGTTAGGATGGGGTTCTTGCAAGGTGTGTTAGTGTTGGTTGTGATTGTGGCTTTTGATCTGAAGAGTGCATTGGGAAGTTTGAAACACCGTCAAAGTCCAAGCAGCAGAAAGCCGCAATCAGCTCCAGCTTCCAGAGTTCCTGATCTTTCTTCTCAAGGGTTCTTGAATCCTTCCCAAAAGGCTTCTCAGCTTCCGAGTCTTGACTACAGAAAATTTGCGCAAGACCCTCTTGGTCTTCAGGAGAAGCAGCTGTTGCAGGGTCCAGTCAAGCCTTTGGACTGGAAGTTTCCCGTTGTTCCAGAGGTGCAACGTGAGTTGGCGGTGAACTTCCAGTTGAGGAAACCTGTGACTCCCAGTAGTGTGGCTGTTCAATGCAGTGAGGACCGGGTTCATGTGGAGGTAAAGAAGGATATGTTCAGCAATGGTCAGCTGATCCAGCCATCTGGTTTGTCTATGGGAGGCTGTCCTGTTGTTGGTGAGGACTCTGCCTCTGGGGTGCTCATCCTCGAATATGCACTACAGGACTGCAATAGTGTACTGATGGTAAGAACGGTTACGTCTTACTGGATTAACCAATAAAAGCAAGGGTTGTTCACTAGTATTTGTTGAATGTTAAATCTCCACCGAACCTTTCAGTTTCTGAAACCTGATAACTGACAGCTGCTTTGGGGAACTGCTAGAAACGCCCTTCTTGAACCTTATTTTTAAGTGTAATTGAACCGAACCCATTTGGTAACTACTTCCGTCTCTTACAGATGACTGCGGATGAGCTAGTCTACACCTTTGCTGTTACCTACACCCCTGTGGCATTTGCTGGCACACCGATTACCCGTACTGAGGGTGCAGTTGTTGGCATTCAATGCCACTATCAAAGGTAAGTGACTCAATGGATGTCTTCAAGCAGTGTCTTATGGTGTTGTAACCGGAAAACGGTTTATTTGGTATCCCCTTGAACAACAGGCTCCATAATGTGAGCAGTGATGCTTTGAGGCCAACTTGGGTTCCTTATGCTTCAACGGAGGTTGCTGAAGACGTCTTGGTGTTCTCCATGAACCTCATGATGGGTTTGTCTAGTTTCTTTAGATCTTAAGCCTTGTGAAATGAGGCTGTGCCTAAACCGTTCTTCCCTCTTGCAGATGACTGGGCCAATCAGAGGCCTTCAAATGTTTACTACTTGGGTGACATTATTAATATTGAGGCATCTGTGAAGGTGTACAACCACGTCCCCCTGCGTGTGTTTGTGGACCGCTGTGTGGCCACCCAAGTACCTGATGTGACTTCTGTTCCGAGATATTCCCTCATTGAGAATCATGGGTAAAGTCCTGTCACTTCTCTAGAATGGTTTCAGTTTGTTCAGTGAGCACTCGATCCCTGAGAATTAGGTTGAGTCAAGTGACCAAGGGTTTAGCTCTTCTTGGTAAGTGCTTTTCACGGTCGCTGAGACTGTCCCAATGTTCATCCTACTGTAAATGGTATGACCGTTTTAAAACTTGTCTGAAGCGTAGCTTGGCATTTCCGTTTTTGGTTTAAGCGTGGACTTGTGCGCACTCTAATGGCATATGTTGCCCACAGTCTTTTGTGCTCTGGGCAGGAATTGGTTCGCTCTACGAACCCCTACTACAGCGTTAACCACAAACATTGATGCGGGCAACTGGCTGTAAACCTCTTTTCACTAGGGATGGGTACCGAAACCCGGTATTAAAATAGCCCGGGGCTAAATTATGAAAGCCCGTAGTATCCATAAGATCTGACTGTATCGGTTCTGCTTTTGGTACTGGAGGGAAAAAATTAATGTACTATGGCTTTTCTTAATGTTATCGTGCACATCTTATCTCACCAAACATTTCTAATGTGCGATCATATTAAGATGCTTGTCTGTGAGATCTGTCATGCGCGCCGCGGAGTACGCGTGTACGGTGCACACACACACGCATGAGGGCAAGGGGCCGTTCACATATCACTCAAGTTCGTTATTTCAAATGTAGGTGCACGGTATGCCCGCTCGTAATGGAAGCGGGGTTTTTTTTCAGAATGTCGCAAGTGCACTGCAGGTCATGTAACTTCCTCCCCTTTTCCGTAACAATGTTGAAAGCTCAACCAAGATGAAGGAACCGCTGATAGCTGTATGGGGATTTTATTTTTTTTTAGTAGCGGTGCTACTGAAAGCAGTTTTTAGTGCTGGACCGTTAAGCAGTATCGGTAGGAGTAGTAATGCCGTTAAAGCCTTAACGATACCCATCCCTACTTTTCACCCACTCTTTATCAGGTGCCTTGTGGATGCCAAGGCTACAGCTTCAAGCTCCCGCTTCTTGCCTCGGACCCAGGAAGACAAGATCCGGTTCCAGCTGGAGGCTTTCATGTTCCAGGGAGGATCCAGTCCTTCAGTACGTACTATATTGACTGAATCAGAGTCCTCTTCCCATCTGCTTTGGTTTTGTGAACCCTAACCGGTGTCTCTTGCAGATCTACATAACGTGTACCGTGAAGGCCACTCTTGCTTCTGCACCCAGTGACGCTCTCCACAAATCCTGTTCCTTTTCCAACGGGTATGTTCATGCTGCTTAAGAACACGATGAAGCTGCCGTGTCTGATTGTTCTTGTTGCAGGTGGCTTGCTGCTGACGGGAACCACCAGGTTTGTGCTTGCTGTGACTCAACATGTGGTACTGAAGGGGGACGTGATGCTCCTATTGGGGGTAGGTAGCTGCTTTAAGATTGCTTCTGACACTTCATGTGCTCTACTTGACTTGGGTATTTGCCTTTTTCAATAGGTGTTCAGTGGGAAGGCAAGGCCTCACTCGGTCCTGTAATGGTTCAAGGGCGACAGAAGTCTTTAGGTGGACTTTAACAAATGGGGACAACCCTATTGCTTGCTTCCAATAAACCGAAAACCGTGTTCTTCTGCTCTTCTTGTCTAGTTTAAAAACTCTGGGTTTGTGCTCTAAAGATTAGATTCCTCTCATTGCTAGTTTAACTTCATCTTAGTGCAGCATTTGGCACCATAGATCATGACATGCTCAGATTGATTACAAAACTATACAGGTATTCAAGGGCAGGCTCAAAGATGTTTAGATCCTACCAGTCCAATCGCTACAATTTTGTTTTATTACTTACTGGGCCTAAAAAAGGTACACCAACTACAGTTTGCAACTAGATTGCTGTGCGGTTACTTTCTCTACAGCCAAAAATCTGGGTGGTATATTAGACCGCAACTTGTCTTTTGAAAGCTGTTTCTGATGCAGAAAAGCTAGTTCATGCAATCAGAACCTCTAGACTATTGTACTGCACTTCTACAGTAGGTGGTTTTCCAGCATTTTCAATAAGCTACAGCTAGTCCAAAATGCTTACCATGTCAAGAAATTCTGATCATACTACCCCAATTTTACAGTCTCCGCAATGGCCACCTATTAAGATCTGTTTAAGTTCCAAATTATTACTTGACTAAGGCCCTAAATTATTTAGCTCATTTAACTAGTCTTATACCATGCTTCAATCACTCTCTCTAAGGTCACAATGTTGGACTTCTGGTAGTTCCTAGGATAGTAAAGTCCACTTAAGGAGATTTATGCATTTGGCTTCCAAACTCTGGAATAGCCTTCATAATGTTCGGGGTTCAGACACACACTGTTTAAATTTAGATTAAAAACATGTTTTGCCAAGCATTTGTATAATGCATCTCATGATTTGTGACTGCAGTTGTATCTGATCAAATGTGAATTATTATTATTTGGCTTTGGTTAAACTAATTTTACTTTGTTAGAACAGCATCTACGCTGATGTTTTTGTTTCTGTTTTGCCATGAGATTTACATCCTGTGGTAACTAAGGTTTACACAACCTCCAGTCTGGATCCAGAACACCTGAGAAGAGATGATGCCAAGCCATCAGAAGACCTCCGATGATGCTAACCCTTAAACAACATACAGAACTACCAAATATTGTTACAAGTGTGATTGCATTATATAATTGCTGTTAAGAGTGTTCATCTGGTTGACTACGTCTTGTATTAATTTTTCAGAAAATTCCTGTTTTTTTTTTTTTTTTTAAATGCTATCAGCATGATAGACAAATAGGTGTACTATGAACATACCAGACCGCTTTATTATGTGATAAGTGTATTTACACTATAAGCAGAGCTATGAACATTTGCCCCAGCCGGCATTTCAACGTTGATTCAACGTTGAAACAACGTCAGGTACCATGGTTGAATCAACGTTGAAAAACCTTTCGATTTGGCAAATTGGATCAACGTTGAAATCACGACGTTGATTCACCGTTGAAATCGTGACGTTGATGTATGGTTGAAATCACAACGCTGATTCACTGTTGAAATCCCGACGTTGAATCAACGTTGAATAACCTTTCGATTTTGCAAATTGGATCAACGTTGAAATCACGACGTGGATTCACCGTTGAAATCGCGACGCTGTTTCACCGTCTTACCTGCATTATGGGTGAATTAGGGTCGTGCTGCAGCCCTGGGATGAAAGCTGAATGAGGTGTTGATTTTGAAAAGTTAATCAGCGTTGATAACACGACGTTGTTTCCCCGTCGTACCTTGCACCGTGTGTAAATACACCTAGATCCTAGTTGGCATTTAGATCAACAATGTACATGCAAGGCTAAAAATCTAATGACTGGCAGCAATGGCTTTACAAACAACTTCAATAAACTACCACATGCTCAAAATTGTCAAACAGCAGTTAAATTTTGGAAACAGATGAAAATAATCCCACACTTTATTATGCAGAGTATGCATGGAGGTAATGCTAAAAACAGGTAGTAGAACAATCCAAATACAATAATATTTAAAGGTTTTTGTGAAATAATTTGGCACATAAATGCATATTTTTTGCAGCACTTACAAGACAAACCCTTGTACCTTTATGACTGAAACCAGTGGATCTTTTATTTTGTTGGAAACCTACAGTTTCTGTCCAAAACATGTTTTAGTAATGTGTCTCATTACAAGAGTTGTGTACATTTGTGCAGTGAAAATGTGTTGAACAGTTCGAGAAGGGAACCTTCCACCAGTTGATTTCTAATGGGAACCCCCCCGGACTGTGTCTTCTTTACCGTGGGGAATGCAGAATGAGATTTCTACTGCAGGGCACTCTAAAATGTTAGAACCAGCAGCCTTAGTGTATACAGTGTGGTTGTGCTTCGGGTGATCCTTGAAAGTGTCCCAGCGCTAGGTCCTTTCTGACGCCGTCCCCTCCACTCTCTCCCACTTGTGCACTTTCTGTACCGTCCTGTATAAACATTTACATTTAATCACTTAGCAGACGCTTTTATCCAAAGCGACTTACAAATGAGTACAATAGAAGCAGTCAGGTGTACAAGCGAACAACAACAGTATACAAGTGCCATGACAAGTCTCAGTTAGTCTAGTACAGAACGCATAGCCAGGTTTTTTTTTTTTTATATATATATAAAAAAGACAAGAAAAGAAGGAAAAGTGCTAGCATTAGTTGGTTAAGTTCTGGTGAAAAAGATGAGTCTTAAGATGTTTCTTGAAAATGAGTAAACACTCAGTTCGGATTGAGATTGGGAGGTGATTCCACCAGCTGGGCACAGTCCAGGAAAAGGTCCTTGAGAGTGATTATGAACCTCTTTGGGATGGCACCACAAGGCGTCGTTCACTTGCAGAGTGCAAACTTCTGGAGGGCACATAAGATTTAACCAGTGAGTTTAGGTATGTTCACAATGTTTGACAATAACTTTGATATTGTGAAATATATTTAACTGAAAACTGAATGCAAAATAAATCACACAATATTTTCACTTTACAGTTCAGTAACAGTGAGGTTGGAAACAAAGTGGACAACACTATTCATTAAACACTTATTTAATGTATTCAGATGAAAATGTACAATATTAACAAATTATTCACAAGCAGTGTTTTCAGAGCCCCCAGTTACACTGTTTTAATCAGAACACTAACATTACAGTGTAGTAAAACAAGTAAAATCAAATTCAGTACATTTTTATTAAACTAAGCACAACCAAAACCTATCACAAAAGGTCAAAGCATCTCTAGCAGAAGTGACAGTGCAATGTAGCAGAAGAACAATTTCTTACCAATGTTTCAAGAACAAGCTGGATCCTCGATGACTCTACAAGGGGAAAGAAGAAATGGTTTACTGAAAAGTTCTTAAAAAGCAGGATTTCATATTATACCATTTCTTTAAACCACTGGTTCTCAAACTTTTTATACCAAGTACCACTTCAGAAAATATTTGTTATTAAATATTAAGTTGCACCATAATGACCAACATTACATTTCAGCAGCGTAGTAGGCCAAACTATTCAGCTACAGCTCTACAGTTAAAAAAATGAGGCAGTTTTATTCTAATAAGAATATTAATTGTTGTCAGACACTTTACCATGGTAAATACAGTTTGAACATTAACACTACAACTGTGCTTACATACACAGGTAAATGAAAAAAAAAAGTTTAAATTAAAATGTAATTTTAAATGTAATTATGTAACAAAAGTTACAAAACTGTACTGTACTTTAACTGTAACATACTTAAATGTGCAAAAAAAAAAACTTACTCAAAGATTAAGTTAAAATATATTAACATTAATTAGTTTAATTTAGTGATTCACCTGCATAACAACTAGAGGGGGCCTGACACTTTGAGAACCATGGCTTTAAACAATCCTTTTTTTTTTTTTCATTTTCATTAATCCATTAAAATTATATTATTTAAATACCGACATTTGCACTTATATGTTGCAGAAAACACTTTGAAACTAATATAAGAATACAAACATATATAACACACCTAATGCATGGGATTCATATCAGGAAAATATGGGAAAATCTCTAAAAGACAGACATTAACACATAACTTACCAGCAACACATTGGGTGAGCATCTAACTTGATCATCTGTGATAAAGCAATGCAAAAATAGACACACGGGTATTTATTTATCTGCAGGTTACATGTCCTTTAAACTACCCATTTGTAAACTCTGGTAATACTTTACTATTTTCAAAAGATAATAAAGATAAAGTTAGCGATTTTCTTACCTCATTTTGACAGGATGTTTTCAGGACCTCGCAGAACACCTGACCCTTCTTGTGTGCACAGTTTTTGTTCTCCATTGACATGTCACGACTCAAATTCGCTCGAAATAAATAAAAAATGTACAGGCAAATATGAAATAATTCGGGACCGACCGAGCAGTCAGTTATAACGAGCAGCAGCTCACAGTTAGCCGCCTCACTCACAGAAAGACGACAATAACGGTCATATTTTTAAATGTAGAAAAGCGCGAACCGATTCATTGTCCAGTTTCCTGAATGACAGCCAGATTAACCAATCACGATAGAAGTAATAAAATAAAACTACCAATGGGAGTTGTTTCAGTGTGATAAAGCAGCGAAATGTATAGTTTTATTGTTGTTAATGATGATAATATTTAACATTTTAGAATAGGTATCATGACTAAAATATTTTTAAATGCTATTAAAATAATAATTAATTTAAATAATTTAATATAAATAATTTAAAAGCTTGTTAACCTTTTTCTACCATTTAGCATTAAACATTTTTAACGTTGTTTCATTAAAACAACTGACCTTATTTCAACCATATTTCAACGTTGAAAGTTGGTCATGTGCTGGATGTTTTTCAACCATTCAGCTTTAAACGTTGAATCAACGTTGTTTCAACGTTGAAACCACAACTGACCTTATTTCAACCATATTTCAACATTGAAAGTTGGTCATGTGCTGGATGTTTTTCAACCATTCAGCTTTAAACGTTGAATCAACGTTGTTTCAACGTTGAAACCACAACTGACCTTATTTCAACCATATTTCAACGTTGAAGGTCGGTCATGTGCCGGCTGGGATGTTCGCGACTCCGTTGATTCAGATTGGGACTTCGGAGCATGTTTGATATTTTTTTTTAAATTCAGATCTCGAAGCAGGAAGTGTTTGTCAAACAGTTAATTGGTGAAAAATGAATATTTGGACTTGAGGCTTTTTTTTAGACGAGTAACGTTAGACAGACATGAATGTTTATTCAGAACGGTACTGAAAATAAGTAAATATCGTAGCTGATGCTAAATGTCTAGCTTACAAGCTTGCTGGTGCTAACTTGAGGTAATTTTTATAAATAATGTCCAAATATTTTTATTCAACCACCTATAAATATATATATATATATATATATATATATATATATATATATATATATATATATATATATATAGGTGGTTATCTATATTTATATATATAGATAGATAGATAGATAGATAGATAGATAGATAGATAGATAGATGGATATAGATATATAGATTACACCTGGGGAGAAAAGAAAGGATGTGATGTTCAGAACATGGTAACTACAGTAATTATCAAAGAGGGGAAGAGATGCACCCCGTTTGGCCAGGGGTGTTTTTACACCACAGACAAGGTTTGAGAAGGAAAAAAATCATTAAGAAAATATAATTATATTTTCCTTAAGATGTTCTTCCTAACTGCAGGCCTTATTATCTTGTCATATATAACTGTGGTGTTCTGTAAAACCACAAACTTTAAAATACTTTTTTCTTACAGGTGAAGATCAGATTATCATCTCTGTTTTCTCTCAGGTACATCACAGTGTAAGCTTCACAGTGAACATTACTCTCGTAAGCGTAGTCCATATCAACAACAAAAATATATCTTAGCATAGGTCATAATTTAGATATATTTTTTAGATGGAAAAATGCAGTTTTACAGATGCTAGAAATGTGGCTTTCTAAGGAAAGATTGCTGTCAAATAGCACACCTAGGTTCCTAACTGATGACAAAAAATTGACAGAGCAGCCATCAAGTCTTAGACAGCGTTCTAGGTTATTCAATGCAGAGATTTTAGGTCCTATAATTAACACCTTTGTTTTTTTTTCAGAATTTAGCAGTAAGAAATCACCAGTCATCCAGTTTTTTATATCGACTATGCATTCCGTTAGTTTTTCAAATTGGTATGTTTCGCTGGGCCAAGAAGATATATAGAGCTGACTATCATCAGCATAACAGTGAAAGCTAACACCATGTTTCCTGATGATATCTCCCAAGGGTAACATGTAAAGCGTGAAGAGTAACAGCCCTAGTACTGAGCCCTGTGGTACTCCATACTGTACTTGTGATCAATATGATGCCTCTTCATTCAATGCTAAAAAATTGATGGCGGTCATATAAGTATGATTTAAACCATGCTAATGCCCTTCCATTAATGCCAACAAAGTTTTCTAGTCTATGCAAAAGAATGTTGTGGTCAAAATTGTGGAACGCAGCGGTAAGATCCAATAGCGCTAATAGGGAGATACAACCACGATCAACTGATAAGAGCAGGTCAATTCTAACTAGAGGAGGACAGGGTACACAGCTTCATTACTTGAGTAAATGTACAAAGTATTTGTACTTGTTTTTAAAAGTACTTAGTATCAAGAGTACATTTTCTAAAAATGCTAACATTTATGTACAGAAACGCCCTACAAAGAGTTATGAAAAATGTTAATGTTAATCCCTTGGATAATGTAAAAGGAGTTGAAAGTACTTTTTAGCATATTGCTTTGTTTAACATTTCTCACTTGCCCACAAGGCAATAGCACAATGGAAACGTTCTGACAAACCTCTGCTAGAGTTATAATGGATATTTTTCACCCACATTTGAACCTGACTGTGTTAAACACACTGCATACTGAAGAACGAAGCAAATGCTCAGCTTACATTAATGTGTATTATCAGAAAAGAAAATTCACCTAACAATTGTGTTTCTCTGTTGTTTTCATCAATCAAATCAATAAACCTAAACCAGCAAAGAAGACAATATAGCAAAGTTCTGACACACCTCTGAACCTGACCATGTTATGCACGCAGCATAGAAGAGAAAATAATAATGAAAATCAGCTAATCAGCTGTGTTTAGGTCAGCATACAAAGAAGGAAAACTAAAATTCAGCTCATTTGAGTGACAGTATTGAGCCCCTTCCTCTCACATTGACATGCAGGCGCCTGCACAATCCAATCACGTTTGAGAGGGAAACGATAAATTGAAGGTGCGTTCGACTTCACGCAGTAGTGCACAACCTGATCGCAGTCTGACTTGAAGCAGTGCATGCCGGTTAGATATTTTGTCCGACTTGAGACGGTGCCGAAGCCACAAAGTACCGCGAGAGTGTTTCGAGAGCAGCCGGCTGACTCAGCCGCCACAGTTTCTCCAGAGTGACTGCAGGAGCGCTGATGACGACACAGCTGTTTCATGATTGGTCAGATTCACCACATGACTACTACCACGTGTGTTTCAGGTTAGACAAACCCTTTCAGTTCCATTAATGGCAACACATCTGTGTTTTTAGATTGATAATAGCTTTTTTACTGTAGTCCCACTGTTGTATTGAGTCACGTTTATCTCACGTGATGAGAGGCTTAATACATAACCTACTGTAATGACAATGATGAATTAATAATAGTCAGAAGAGGATCTATGACTTCTGGAACCAGCTCTTTTAGGAGCTTAGATAGAATAGGGTCTAACATGTTGTTGGTTTAGATGATTTAACAAGTTACAGCTGTCAGCAGAGCTAAATTATATCCCATTGTAAACAACTATATTTTTCATTCAGAAAATAAATGTTCTAAATTGTACAAATATTGTACAGAGATGACAGCATTGACAAACTTACATAAAAAATGTTATTTTGGCATTATTGTTTATGTTTGTTAAAGTGTTAACAATGAAATTGATTCTGCAAATCAACCCATTTTATTGTTCTAAATGTATAATTTGTTAGGTAAATAATTCATTTATTTCACTTACATCTCCAATGTATCCCAGCAGCCACAAGAGAGCGTCATGTTTCATGTGATGGTTTTGTGGATGCATCAAAATGTATTTCTGGAATAAATCGTAAAGATGGATGGATTTTAAGAGAATCACAGTGTTGTCTCAGAACATCTAAAAAGTTTCAGTCACTGTCAGATGTGGAGAATTAATACATATAAATATTTCTAGTTCCTCAATCTTTCTAAAAATAATGTTGGCAATATACTGATGAATATCTCTCACTATGAAATCTCAAAACATTACAAGGATTGACATGCACTGTACAACACTACAACTATAAATTCCATAAAACTTCAATAACAAACAAATCATATTGTTAATTAAAAGCTTGTCCTAAAAAGGGAGCGAGTTCCAGAGCCTTGGAGCCACAACACAGAAAGCACGGTCACCTCTCGTCTTAAGATGTGTTCTGGGAACAAATAAAAGATCTTGGCCTGAAGACCTCAAAGACCCACATGGAGTATTTATATGCAAAAGATCCTGGATGTAAGAGGGTGCTTGACCATGCAAGGCTCTGAAAGTAATGACCAGAATTTTAAAATGCACTCTATATCCACATGAACACATGATATGTAAAAATTGGTAGCCTGAATGCACTGTAAGTCGCTGTGGATAAAAGCGTCTGCTAAATGCATTAATTTAATTTAAATTTAATAATTTAATATCCAACAGGAAGCCAATGAAGGGCCTTCAGCACAGGAGTAATGTGTGATCTCCTGCTGGTCCTAGAAATAAAAGGATGAACAAGCATCTCCCTCTCTTTTTATTTAAACCATAGATCTAACCTTAGAAATGTTCCTGAGGTGGAAAAAAACAGGTACAAACCACAAACTTAACATGACTGTTAAAACACATCGATCTGTCAAAAATGACACCCAGATTTCTCGTGTCACTGTAGTCAGATGATGATAGACCCTCAAGGACCTGCCTAATCTTAAGGGTAATGTTGTCTGGGGCAAAAATCATCACCTCTGTTTTATCTGTATTAAACAGATAAAACGTTCTTAGCTTTCTATTGGTTAGTGATGTTCTTGACTTTTCTAAATTTGGGATGAATAAACTCTACAAGCCCAGAGGAGAATCAAAGTTAATCAATTAAGCTGAAAGGGGAGGAGCCACATTAATTCAAAGCTCTACTAAATAGCAAAGCCAACACTGATGTGTATTGTAGCATTGTGCCAAAGTTTGTTAGGATGGGGTTCTTGCAAGGTGTGTTAGTGTTGGTTGTGATTGTGGCTTTTGATCTGAAGAGTGCATTGGGAAGTTTGAAACACCGTCAAAGTCCAAGCAGCAGAAAGCCGCAATCAGCTCCAGCTTCCAGAGTTCCTGATCTTTCTTCTCAAGGGTTCTTGAATCCTTCCCAAAAGGCTTCTCAGCTTCCCAGTCTTGACTACAGAAAATTTGCGCAAGACCCTCTTGGTCTTCAGGAGAAGCAGCTGTTGCAGGGTCCAGTCAAGCCTTTGGACTGGAAGTTTCCCGTCGTTCCAGAGGTGCAACGTGAGTTGGCGGTGAACTTCCAGTTGAGGAAACCTGTGACTCCCAGTAGTGTGGCTGTTCAATGCAGTGAGGACCGGGTTCATGTGGAGGTAAAGAAGGATATGTTCAGCAATGGTCAACTGATCCAGCCATCTGGTTTGTCTATGGGAGGCTGTCCTGTTGTTGGTGAGGATTCTGCCTCTGGGGTGCTCATCCTCGAATATGCACTACAGGACTGCAATAGTGTACTGATGGTAAGAACGGTTACGTCTTACTGGATTAACCAATAAAAACAAGGGTTCTTCACTAGTGTTAGTTGTATGTTAAACATCCACCGAACCTTTCAGTTTTTGAAACCTGATAACTGACAGCTGCTTTGGGGAACTGCTAGAAACCCCCTTCTTGAACCTTATTTTTAAGTGTAGTTGAACAGAACCCATTTGGTAACCACTTCCGTCTCTTACAGATGACTGCGGATGAGCTAGTCTACACCTTTGCTCTTACCTACACCCCTGTGGCATTTGCTGGCACACCGATTACCCGTACTGAGGGTGCAGTTGTTGGCGTTCAATGCCACTATCAAAGGTAAACGACTGACTGGATGTCTTAAACAGTGTTTCTTGTGGTGTTACAACTGGATGACCATTTGTTTTGGTATCTCCTTGAACTACAGGCTCCATAATGTGAGCAGTAATGCTTTGAGGCCAACTTGGGTTCCTTATGCTTCAACGGAGGTTGCTGAAGATGTCTTGGTGTTCTCCATGAACCTCATGATGGGTTTGTCTAGTTTCTTTAGATCTTAAGCCTTGTGAAATGAGGCTGTGCCTAAGCTGTTGTTCCCTCTTGCAGATGACTGGGCCAATCAGAGGCCTTCAAATGTGTACTACTTGGGTGACATTATTAATCTTGAGGCATCTGTGAAGGTGTACAACCACGTCCCCCTGCGTGTGTTTGTGGACCGCTGTGTGGCCACCCAAGTACCTGATGTGACTTCTGTTCCGAGATATTCCCTCATTGAGAATCATGGGTAAAGTCCTGTCACTTCTCCAGAATGGTTTCAGTTTGTTCAGTGAGCACTCGATCCCTGAGAATTAGGTTGAGTCAAGTGACCAAGGGTTTAGCTCTTCTTGGTAAGTGCTTTTCACGGTCGCTGAGAATGACTGTCCCAATGTTCATCCTACTGTAAATGGTATGACCGTTTTAAAACTTGTCTGAAGCGTAGCTTGGCATTTCCGTTTTTGGTTTAAGCGTGGACTTGTGCGCACTCTAATGGCATATGTTGCCCACAGTCTTTTGTGCTCTGGGCAGGAATTGGTTCGCTCTACGAACCCCTACTACAGCGTTAACCACAAACATTGATGCGGGCAACTGGCTGTAAACCTCTTTTCACTAGGGATGGGTACCGAAACCCGGTATTAAAATAGCCCGGGGCTAAATTATGAAAGCCCGTAGTATCCATAAGATCTGACTGTATCGGTTCTGCTTTTGGTACTGGAGGGAAAAAATTAATGTACTATGGATTTTCTTAATGTTATCGTGCACATCTTATCTCACCAAACATTTCTAATGTGCGATCATATTAAGATGCTTGTCTGTGAGATCGGTCATGCGCGCCGCGGAGTACGCGTGTACGGTGCACATGCATGAGGGCAAGGGGCCGTTCACATATCACTCAAGTTCGTTATTTCAAATGTAGGCGCACGGTATGCGCGCTCGTAATGGAAGCGGGTTTTTTTTTCAGAATGTCGCAAGTGCACTGCAGGTCATGTAACTTCCTCCCCTTTTCCGTAACAATGTTGAAAGCTCAACCAAGATGAAGGAACCACTGATAGCTGTATGGGGATTTTATTTTTATTTTTTTTTAATTTTTTTTAGTAGCGGTGCTACTGAAAGCAGTTTTTAGTGCTGGACCGTTAAGCAGTATCGGTAGGAGTAGTAATGCCGTTAAAGCCTTAACGATACCCATCCCTACTTTTCACCCACTCTTTATCAGGTGCCTTGTGGATGCCAAGGCTACAGCTTCAAGCTCCCGCTTCTTGCCTCGGACCCAGGAAGATAAGATCCGGTTCCAGCTGGAGGCTTTCATGTTCCAGGGAGGATCCAGTCCTTCTGTACGTACTATATTGACTGAATCAGAGTCCTCTTCCCATCTGCTTTGGTTTTGTGAACCCTTACCGGTGTCTCTTGCAGATCTACATAACTTGTACTGTGAAGGCCACTCTTGCTTCTGCACCCAGTGACGCTCTCCACAAATCCTGTTCCTTTTCCAATGGGTATGTTCATGCTGCTTAAAAACATGATGAAGCTGCCGTGTCTGATCTTCCTCTCTTGTTGCAGGTGGCTTGCTGCTGATGGGAACCACCAGGTTTGTGCTTGCTGTGACTCAACTTGTGGCCCTGAAGGGGGACGTGATGCTCCTATTGGGGGTAGGTAGCTGCTTTAAGATTGCTTCTGACACTTCATGTGCTCTATTTGACTTGGGTATTTGCCTTTTTTCAATAGGTGTTCAGTGGGAAGGCAAGGCCTCCCTCGGTCCTGTAATGGTTCAAGGGCGACAGAAGTCTTTAGGTGGACTTTAACAAATGGGGACAACCCTATTGCTTCCAATAAACCGAAAACAGTGTTCTTGCTTCTGCTCTTCTTGTCTAGTTTAAAAACCCTGGGTTTGTGCTCTAAAGATTAGATTCCTCTCATTGCTAGTTTAACTTCATCTTAGTGCTGCATTTGGCACCATAGATCCTGACATGCTCTGATTACAAAACTATACAGGTATTCAAGGGCAGGCTCAAAGATGTTTAGATCCTACCAGTCCAATCGCTACAATTTTGTTTGTTTACTTGGGTAGTGGTCCCATTATCACCAGTAAAATATGGAGCGCCACAAGGATCCATCTTGGGGTCTTATTTTAAATATACATGTTGCCCCTTGGTAAAATTAGAAAATATGGGTTTAGCTGCCACTTAGATCTCAACGAGACCAGATGACATTACGGGTGTTAATGTAAAGGATTGCATGACCTATTTTCTCAAATTCGGATTAGTCCATTATTACTTACTGGGCCTAAAAAAAGGTACACCAACTACAGTTTGCAACTAGATTGCTATGCGGTTACTTTCTCTACAGCCAAAAATCTGGGTGGTATATTAGACCGCAACTTGTCTTTTGAAAGCTGTTTCTGATGCAGATAATCTAGTTCATGCAATCAGAACCTCTAGACTATTGTACTGCACTTCTACAGTAGGTGGTTGTCCAGCATTTTCAATAAGCTACAGCTAGTCCAAAATGCTTACCATGTCAAGAAATTCTGATCGTCCCTCCCAATTTTACAGTCTCTGCAATGGCCACCTATTAAGATCTGTTTAAGTTCCAAATTATTACTTGACTAAGGCCCAAAATTATTTAGCTCATTTAACTACTCTTATACCATGCTTCAATCACTCTCTCTAAGGTCACAAAATGTTGGACTTCTGCTAGTTCCTAGGGTAAAGTCCACTTAAGGAGATTTATGCATTTGGCTTCCAAACTCTGGAATATATTCATAATGTTCGGGGTTCAGACACACACCGTTTAAATTTAGATTAAAAACATGTTTTGCCAAGCATTTGTATAATGCATCTCATGATTTGTGACTGCAGTTGTATCTGATCAAATGTGCATTATTATTAGGCTTTGGTTAAACTAATTTTACTTTGTTAGAACAGCATCTACGCTGATGTCTTTGTTTCTGTTTTGCCATGAGATTTACATCCTGTGGTAACTAAGGTTTACACAACCTCCAGTCTGGATCCAGAACACCTGAGAAGAGATGATGCCAAGCCATCAGAAGACCTCAGATGATGCTAACCCTTAAACAACATACAGAACTACCAAATATTGTTACAAGTGTGATTGCATTATATAATTGCTGTTAAGAGTGTTCATCTGGTTGACTACGTCTTGTATTAATTTTTCAGAAAATTACTGTTTTTTTTTTTTTAAATGCTATCAGCATGATAGACAAATAGGTGTACTATGAACATACCAGACCGCTTTATTATGTGATAAGTGTATTTACACTATAAGCAGAGCTATGAACATTTGCACTTTGTGCAATGGATATTTGAAAAAATAAGTGCATGGAAAAATGTTCCACTGTGCAAACGGAATCTTCTGTATGAAAGAACAGTCAGTAGTGCAAGTAATGAGTGTACATTTTTTTGTTGTTGTAAATCAATGGGGCTCAGTGGGCAGAATTCAGTAAGGAAAAGACAATACAAAAAACACAAGCGAGACTAGCTGCTGCGTGTGGACGCACAGCCCTCTTGTTCCAGACTGCAGCAAAGTCAGATTGTGTCAGATTTCTGCTGATATTCAGAACTAGGGGTCCTCTCTAGAAGCTGATCCACCACCTGGTCTGGAAACGTACTGGATCTGGGTGACTGCAGTGACCATCTTATCTGGATACAGACTGGATCTGGTGGCCACAGTGGTGGACAGTAACGGAGTAGCTTTACTTCGTTACTGTACTTAAGTACATTTTTCAAGTATCTGTACTTTACTGAAGTAGTTTTATTTTGAGTAACTTTTACTTTTACTTCACTACATTCCAAAGCATAAGATCGTACTTTTAACTTCACTACATTTCATAAAACATATCGTTACTCCCTATAATATATCACGTGCTCCGACACGCGGAAGCGGTGTCTGATTCATCATGAACGAACTGAGTCTTTTCAAAATAAGCCTTTAAATCGGATCGCGAATCGCACCAAACGATTCGTTTACGAATTAGAATGATCCGATTGCAGCTGTTCTGGAGTCGACCACTCACTGATTCAAATGAACCATTTAGTGTGAGTCTACAGAAGTAAGAATAGTGAGATCTTGTGAGCGGGTGCGTCTGATGTTGCTAAAAGTAAGTTATTAATGTCGGAATTTAGGATTAACTATTGTAACTGAAAATCATATTTTTTATTATTTATTTTATATATTTTATTTTGATAATTTAGAATTATTACTGAAATACAACCTTTTTTGTTTCAAACAGTTCATTGAACAATAATAAATGAAGTACCTGAAGCTGACAATGAAGTAAATGTATAATAATTAGCAAAGATGATTAATTTAGCGCTGTAAACGCACGTGTGAGGGGCGGAGACGCGCCGTGGAGCGTCAGACGCGCTTGAGGACCAAACACAGCAGAGCGGTAGGAAACTTCACTCCTCTTATTACAACGCGACTCCGTTGATTCAGATCGGGACTTCGGAGCATGTTCGCGACTCGGTTGATTCAGATCGGGACTTCGGAGCCTGTTCGCGACTCAGTTGATTCAGATCGGGACTTCAGAGCCTATTCGCGACTCGGTTGATTCAGATCGGGACTTCTGGACGTCGGAGCATGTTCGCGACTCCGTTGATTCAGATCGGCACTTCGGAGCATGTTCGCGACTCGGTTGATTCAGATCGGCACTTCGGAGCCTGTTCGCGACTCGGTTGATTCAGATCGGGACTTCGGAGCATGTTCGCGACTCGGTTGATTCAGATCGGCACTTCGGAGCCTGTTCGCGACTCGGTTGATTCAGATCAGGACTTCGGAGCCTGTTCGCGACTCGGTTGATTCAGATCGGCACTTCGGAGCCTGTTCGCGACTCGGTTGATTCAGATCGGCACTTCGGAGCCTGTTCGCGACTCGGTTGATTCAGATCGGCACTTCGGAGCCTGTTCGCGACTCGGTTGATTCAGATCGGCACTTCGGAGCATGTTCGCGACTCCGTTGATTCAGATTGGGACTTCGGAGCATGTTTGATATTTTTTTTTAAATTCAGATCTCGAAGCAGGAAGTGTTTGTCAAACAGTTTTGAGGCTTGAGGCTTTTTTTTTAGACGAGTAACGTTAGACAGACATGAATGTTTATTCAGAACGGTACTGAAAATAAGTAAATATCGTAGCTGATGCTAAATGTCTAGCTTACAAGCTTGCTGGTGCTAACTTGAGGTAATTTTTATAAATAATGTCCAAATATTTTTATTCAACACCTATAAATATATATATATATATATATATATATATATATATATATATATATATATATATATATATATATATATATATATATATATATTTAGGTGGTTATCTATATTTATATATATAGATAGATAGATAGATAGATAGATAGATAGATAGATATAGATATATAGATTACACCTGGGGAGAAAAGAAAGGATGTGATGTTCAGAACATGGTAACTACAGTAATTATCAAAGAGGGGAAGAGATGCACCCCGTTTGGCCAGGGGTGTTTTTACACCACAGACAAGGTTTGAGAAGGAAAAAAATCATTAAGAAAATATAATTATATTTTCCTTAAGATGTTCTTCCTAACTGCAGGCCTTATTATCTTGTCATATATAACTGTGGTGTTCTGTAAAACCACAAACTTTAAAATACTTTTTTCTTACAGGTGAAGATCAGATTATCATCTCTGTTTTCTCTCAGGTACATCACAGTGTAAGCTTCACAGTGAACATTACTCTCGTAAGCGTAGTCCATATCAACAACAAAAATATATCTTAGCATAGTTCATAATTTAGATATATTTTTTAGATGGAAAAATGCAGTTTTACAGATGCTAGAAATGTGGCTTTCTAAGGAAAGATTGCTGTCAAATAGCACACCTAGGTTCCTAACTGATGACAAAAAATTGACAGAGCAGCCATCAAGTCTTAGACAGCGTTCCAGGTTATTCAATGCAGAGATTTTAGGTCCTATAATTAACACCTTTGTTTTTTTTCAGAATTTAGCAGTAAGAAATCACCAGTCATCCAGTTTTTTATATCGACTATGCATTCCGTTAGTTTTTCAAATTGGTATGTTTCGCTGGGCCAAGAAGAAATATAGAGCTGAGTATCATCAGCATAACAGTGAAAGCTAACACCATGTTTCCTGATGATATCTCCCAAGGGTAACATGTAAAGCGTGAAGAGTAACAGCCCTAGTACTGAGCCCTGTGGTACTCCATACTGTACTTGTGATCAGTATGATGCCTCTTCATTCAATGCTAAAAAATTGATGGCGGTCATATAAGTATGATTTAAACCATGCTAATGCCCTTCCATTAATGCCAACAAAGTTTTCTAGTCTATGCAAAAGAATGTTGTGGTCAAAATTGTGGAACGCAGCGCTAAGATCCAATAGCGCTAATAGAGAGATACAACCACGATCAACTGATAAGAGCAGGTCAATTCTAACTAGAGGAGGACAGGGTACACAGCTTCATTACTTGAGTAAATTTACAAAGTATTTGTACTTGTTTTTAAAAGTACTTAGTATCAAGAGTACATTTTCTAAAAATGCTAACATTTATGTACAGAAACGCCCTACAAAGAGTTATGAAAAATGTTAATGTTAATACCTTGGATAATGTAAAAGGAGTTGAAAGTACTTTTTAGCATATTGCTTTGTTTAACATTTCTCACTTGCCCACAAGGCAATAGCACAATGGAAACGTTCTGACAAACCTCTGCTAGAATTATAATGGATATTTTTCACCCACATTTGAACCTGACTGTGTTAAACACACTGCATACTGAAGAATGAAGCAAATGCTCAGCTTACATTAATGTGTAATATCAGAAAAGAAAATTCACCTAACAATTGTGTGTTTCTCTGTTGTTTTCATCAATCAAATCAATAAACCTAAACCAGCAAAGAAGGCAATATAGCAATGTTCTGACACACCTCTGAACCTGACCATGTTATACACGCAGCATATAAGAGAAAATAATAATGAAAATCAGCTGTGTTTAGGTCAGCATACAAAGAAGGAAAACTAAAATTCAGCTCATTTGAGTGACAGTATTAAGCCCCTTCCTCTCACATTGACATGCAGGCGCCTGCACAATCCAATCACGTTTGAGAGGGAAACGATAAATTGAAGGTGCGTTCGACATCACGCAGTAGTGCACAACCTGATCGCAGTCTGACTTGAAGCAGTGCATGCCGGTTAGATATTTTGTCCGACTTGAGACGGTGCCGAAGCCACAAAGTACCGCAAGAGTGTTTCGAGAGCAGCCGGCTGACTCAGCCGCCACAGTTTCTCCAGAATGACTGCAGGAGCGCTGATGACGACACAGCTGTTTCATGATTGGCCAGATTCACCACATGACTACGACCATGTGTGTTTCAGGTTAGACAAACCCTTTCAGTTCCATTAATGGCAACACATCTGTGTTTTTAGATTGATAATAGCTTTTTTACTGTAGTCCCACTGTTGTATTGAGTCACGTTTATCTCACGTGATGAGAGGCTTAATACATAACCTACTGTAATGACAATGATGAATTAATAATAGTCAGAAGAGGATCTATGACTTCTGGAACCAGCTCTTTTAAGATCTTAGATAGAATAGGGTCTAACATGTTGTTGGTTTAGATGATTTAACAAGTTACAGCTGTCAGCAGAGCTAAATTCTATCCCATTGTAAACAACTATATTTTTCATTCAGAAAATAAATGTTCTAAATTGTACAAATATTGTACAGAGATGACAGCATTGACAAACTTACATAGAAAATGTTATTTTGGCATTATTGTTTATGTTTGTTAAAGTGTTAACAATGAAATTGATTCTGCAAATCAACCCATTTTATTGTTCTAAATGTATCATTTGTTAGGTAAATAATTCATTTATTTCACTTACATCTCCAAAGTATCCCAGCAGCCACAAGAGAGCGTCATGTTTCATGTGATTGTTTTGTGGATGCATCAAAATGTATTTCTGGAATAAATCGTAAAGATGGATGGATTTTAAGAGAATCACAGTGTTGTCTCAGAACATCTAAAAAGTTTCAGTCACTGTCAGATGTGGAGACTGAATACATCTAAAATATTTCTAGTTCCTCAATCTTTCTAAAAATAATGTTGGCAATATACTGATGAATATCTCTCACTATGAAATCTCAAAACATTACAAGGATTGACATGCACTGTACAACACTACAACTATAAATTCCATAAAACTTCAATAACAAACAAATCATATTGTTAATTAAAAGCTTGTCCTAAAAAGGGAGCGAGTTCCAGAGCCTTGGAGCCACAACACAGAAAGCACGGTCACCTCTTGTCTTAACATGTGTTCTGGGAACAACTAAAAGATCTTGGCCTGACGACCTCAAAGACTGACATGGAGTATGTATATGCAAAAGATCCTGGATGTAAGAGGGTGCTTGACCATGCAAGGCTCTGAAAGTAATGACCAGAATTTTTAAAATGCACTCTATATCCACATGAACACATGATCTGTAAAAATTGATAGCCTGAATGCACTGTAAGTCGCTGTGGATAAAAGCATCTGCTAAATGCATTAATTTAATTTAAATTTAATATCCAACAGGAAGCCAATGAAGGGCCTTCAGCACAGGAGTAATGTGTGATCTCCTGCTGGTCCTAGAAATAAAAGGATGAACAAGCATCTCCCTCTCTTTTTGTTTAAACCATAGATCTAACCTTAGCAATGTTCCTGAGGTGGAAAAAAACAGGTACAAACCACAAACTTAACATGACTGTTAAAACACATCGATCTGTCAAAAATGACACCCAAATTTCTCGTGTCACTGTAGTCAGATGATGATAGACCCTCAAGGACCTGCCTAATCTTAAGGGTAATGTTGTCTGGGGCAAAAATCATCACCTCTGTTTTATCTGTATTAAACAGATAAAACGTTCTTAGCTTTCTATTGGGTAGTGATGTTCTTGACTTTTCTAAATTTGGGATGAATAAACTCTACAAGCCCAGAGGAGAATCAAAGTTAATCAATTAAGCTGAAAGGGGAGGAGCCACCTTAATTCAAAGCTCTACTAAATAGCAAAGCCAACACTGATGTGTATTGTAGCATTGTGCCAAAGTTTGTTAGGATGGGGTTCTTGCAAGGTGTGTTAGTGTTGGTTGTGATTGTGGCTTTTGATCTAAAGAGTGCATTGGGAAGTTTGAAACACCGTCAAAGTCCAAGCAGCAGAAAGCCGCAATCAGCTCCAGCTTCCAGAGTTCCTGATCTTTCTTCTCAAGGGTTCTTGAATCCTTCCCAAAAGGCTTCTCAGCTTCCGAGTCTTGACTACAGAAAATTTGCGCAAGACCCTCTTGGTCTTCAGGAGAAGCAGCTGTTGCAGGGTCCAGTCAAGCCTTTGGACTGGAAGTTTCCCGTTGTTCCAGAGGTGCAACGTGAGTTGGCGGTGAACTTCCAGTTGAGGCAACCTGTGACCCCCAGTAGTGTGGCTGTTCAATGCAGTGAGGAGCGGGTTCATGTGGAGGTGAGGAAGGATATGTTCGGCAATGGTCAATTGATCCAGCCATCTGGTTTGTCTATGGGAGGCTGTCCTGTTGTTGGTGAGGACTCTGCTTCTGGGGTGCTCATCCTCGAATATGCACTACAGGACTGCAATAGTGTATTGATGGTAAGAACCGTTACGTCTTACTGGATTAACCAATAAAAACAAGGGTTCTTCACTAGTGTTAGTTGTATGTTAAACATCCACCAAACCTTTCAGTTTTTGAAACCTGATAACTGACAGCTGCTTTGGGGAACTGCTAGAAACACCCTTCTTGAACCTTATTTTTAAGTGTAGTTGAACAGAACCCATTTGGTAACCACTTCCGTCTCTTACAGATGACTGCGGATGAGCTTGTCTACACCTTTGCTGTTACCTACACCCCTTTGGCATTTGCTGGCACGCCGATCACCCGTACTGAGGGTGCAGTTGTTGGCGTTCAATGCCACTATCAAAGGTAAGCGACTGACTGGATGTCTTAAGCAGTGTTTCTTGTGGTGTTACAACTGGATGACCATTTGTTTTGGTATCTCCTTGAACTACAGGCTTCATAATGTGAGCAGTAATTCTTTGAGGCCAACTTGGGTTCCTTATGCTTCAACGGAGGTTGCTGAAGATGTCTTGGTGTTCTCCATGAACCTCATGATGGGTTTGTCTAGTTTCTTTAGGTCTTAAGCCTTGTGAAATGAGGCCGTGCCTAAACCGTTCTTTCCTCTTGCAGATGACTGGGCCAATCAGAGGCCTTCAAATGTGTACTACTTGGGTGACATTATTAATATTGAGGCATCTGTGAAGGTGTACAACCACGTCCCCCTGCGTGTGTTTGTGGACCGCTGTGTGGCCACCCAAGTACCTGATGTGACTTCTGTTCCAAGATATTCCTTCATTGAGAATCATGGGTAAAGTCCTGTTACTTCTCTAGAATGGTTTCAGTTTGTTCAGTGAGCACTCGATCCCTGAGAATTAGGTTGAGTCAAGTGACCATCGGTTTAGCTCTTCTTGGTAAGTGCTTTTCACGGTCGCTGAGAATGACTGTCCCAATGTTCATCCTACTGTAAAGGGTATGACCGTTTTAAAACTTATCTGAAGTGTAGCTTGGCGTTTCCCTTTTTGGTTTAAGTGTGGACTTGTGCCCACTCTAATGGCATGTGTTGCCCACAATCTTTTGTGATCTGGGCAGGAATTGGTTCGCTCTACGAACCCCTACTACAGCGTTAACCACAAACATTGATGCGGGCAACTGGCTGTAAACCTCTTTTCACTAGGGATGGGTACCGAAACCCGGTATTAAAATGGCCCGGGGCTAAATTATGAAAGCCCGTAGTATCCGTAAGATCTGACTATCGGTTCTGCTCTCGGTACTGGAGGGAAAAAATTAACGTACTATGGACTTTCTTAACGTTATCGTGCACCTCTTATCTCGCCAAACATTTCTAATGTGCGATCATATTAAGATGTTTGTCTGTGAGACCTGTCATGCGCGCCGCAGAGGCTATCGGGTCTTACACGCATAACAAGAACGAGCGTGGTGCACACACACGCATGAGGGCAAGGGGCCGTTCACATATCACTCAAGTTCGTTACTTCGAATGTAGGCGCACGGTATGGAAGCTTTTTTTTTTTTTTTTTTGTTAGTAGCGGTGCTACTGCAAGCAGTTTTTAGTGCTGGACCGTTAAGCAGTATCGGTACGAGTAGTAATGCTGTTAAAGCCTTAACAAAACCCATCCCTTTTCACCCACTCTTTTTATCAGGTGCCTTGTGGATGCCAAGGCTACGGCTTCCAGCTCCCACTTCTTGCCTCGGACCCAGGAAGACAAGATCCGGTTCCAGCTGGAGGCTTTCATGTTCCAGGGAGGATCCAGTCCTTCCGTACGTATATTGACTGAATCGGAGTCCTCTTCCCATCTGCTCTGGTTTTGTGAACCCTTACCGGTGTCTCTTGCAGATCTACATAACGTGTACCGTGAAGGCCACTCTTGCTTCTGCACCCAGTGACGCTCTCCACAAATCCTGTTCCTTTTCCAACGGGTATGTTCATGCTGCTTAAGAACATGAAGTTGCCGGGTCTGATTGTTCTTGTTGCAGGTGGCTTGCTGCTGATGGGAACCACCAGGTTTGTGCTTGCTGTGACTCAACTTGTGGCCCTGAAGGGGGACGTGATGCTCCTATTGGGGGTAGGTAGCTGCTTTAAGATTGCTTCTGACACTTCATGTGCTCTACTTGACCTGGGTATTTGCCTTTTTTCAATAGGTGTTCAGTGGGAAGGCAAGGCCTCGCTCGGTCCTGTAATGGTTCAAGGGCGACAGAAGTCTTTAGGTGGACTTTAACAAATGGGGACAACCCTATTGCTTGCTTCCAATAAACCGAAAACCGTGTTCTTGCTTCTGCTCTTCTTGTCTAGTTTAAAAACCCTGGGTTTGTGCTCTAAAGATTAGATTCCGCTCATTGCTAGTTTTACTTCATCTTAGTGCAGCATTTGGCACCATAGATCATGACATGCTCAGATTGATTACAAAACTATACAGGTATTCAAGGGCAGGCTCAAAGATGTTTAGATCCTACCAGTCCAATCGCTACAATTTTGTTTTATTACTTACTGGGCCTAAAAAAGGTACACCAACTACAGTTTGCAACTAGATTGCTGTGCGGTTACTTTCTCTACAGCCAAAAATCTGGGTGGTATATTAGACCGCAACTTGTCTTTTGAAAGCTGTTTCTGATGCAGAAAAGCTAGTTCATGCAATCAGAACCTCTAGACTATTGTACTGCACTTCTACAGTAGGTGGTTGTCCAGCATTTTCAATAAGCTACAGCTAGTCCAAAATGCTTACCATGTCAAGAAATTCTGATCGTACTACCCCAATTTTACAGTCTCTGCAATGGCCACCTATTAAGATCTGTTTAAGTTCCAAATTATTACTTGACTAAGGCCCTAAATTATTTAGCTCATTTAACTAGTCTTATACCATGCTTCAATCACTCTAAGGTCACAAAATGTTGGACTTCTGGTAGTTCCTAGGATAGTAAAGTCCCCTTAAGGAGATTTATGCATTTGGCTTCCAAACTCTGGAATAGCCTTCATAATGTTCAGGGTTCAGACACACACCGTTTAAATTTAGATTAAAAACATGTTTTGCCAAGCATTTGTATAATGCATCTCATGATTTGTGACTGCAGTTGTATCTGATGAAATGTGCATTATTATTTGGCTTTGGTTAAACTAATTAATTTTTCTTTGTTAGAACAGCATCTACGCTGATGTCTTTGTTTCTGTTTTGCCATGAGATTTACATCCTGTGGTAACTAAGGTTTACACAACCTCCAGTCTGGATCCAGAACACCTGAGAAGAGATGATGCCAAGCCATCAGAAGACCTCAGATGATGCTAACCCTTAAACAACATACAGAACTACCAAATATTGTTACAAGTGTGATTGCATTATATAATTGCTGTTAAGAGTGTTCATCTGGTTCATCTGGTCCTCTTGCAGATGACTGGGCCAATCAGAGGCCTTCAAATGTGTACTACTTGGGTGACATTATTAATATTGAGGCATCTGTGAAGGTGTACAACCACGTCCCCCTGCGTGTGTTTGTGGACCGCTGTGTGGCCACCCAAGTACCTGATGTGACTTCTGTTCCAAGATATTCCTTCATTGAGAATCATGGGTAAAGTCCTGTTACTTCTCTAGAATGGTTTCAGTTTGTTCAGTGAGCACTCGATCCCTGAGAATTAGGTTGAGTCAAGTGACCATCGGTTTAGCTCTTCTTGGTAAGTGCTTTTCACGGTCGCTGAGAATGACTGTCCCAATGTTCATCCTACTGTAAAGGGTATGACCGTTTTAAAACTTATCTGAAGTGTAGCTTGGCGTTTCCCTTTTTGGTTTAAGTGTGGACTTGTGCCCACTCTAATGGCATGTGTTGCCCACAATCTTTTGTGATCTGGGCAGGAATTGGTTCGCTCTACGAACCCCTACTACAGCGTTAACCACAAACATTGATGCGGGCAACTGGCTGTAAACCTCTTTTCACTAGGGATGGGTACCGAAACCCGGTATTAAAATGGCCCGGGGCTAAATTATGAAAGCCCGTAGTATCCGTAAGATCTGACTATCGGTTCTGCTCTCGGTACTGGAGGGAAAAAATTAACGTACTATGGACTTTCTTAACGTTATCGTGCACCTCTTATCTCGCCAAACATTTCTAATGTGCGATCATATTAAGATGTTTGTCTGTGAGACCTGTCATGCGCGCCGCAGAGGCTATCGGGTCTTACACGCATAACAAGAACGAGCGTGGTGCACACACACGCATGAGGGCAAGGGGCCGTTCACATATCACTCAAGTTCGTTACTTCGAATGTAGGCGCACGGTATGGAAGCTTTTTTTTTTTTTTTTTTGTTAGTAGCGGTGCTACTGCAAGCAGTTTTTAGTGCTGGACCGTTAAGCAGTATCGGTACGAGTAGTAATGCTGTTAAAGCCTTAACAAAACCCATCCCTTTTCACCCACTCTTTTTATCAGGTGCCTTGTGGATGCCAAGGCTACGGCTTCCAGCTCCCACTTCTTGCCTCGGACCCAGGAAGACAAGATCCGGTTCCAGCTGGAGGCTTTCATGTTCCAGGGAGGATCCAGTCCTTCCGTACGTATATTGACTGAATCGGAGTCCTCTTCCCATCTGCTCTGGTTTTGTGAACCCTTACCGGTGTCTCTTGCAGATCTACATAACGTGTACCGTGAAGGCCACTCTTGCTTCTGCACCCAGTGACGCTCTCCACAAATCCTGTTCCTTTTCCAACGGGTATGTTCATGCTGCTTAAGAACATGAAGTTGCCGGGTCTGATTGTTCTTGTTGCAGGTGGCTTGCTGCTGATGGGAACCACCAGGTTTGTGCTTGCTGTGACTCAACTTGTGGCCCTGAAGGGGGACGTGATGCTCCTATTGGGGGTAGGTAGCTGCTTTAAGATTGCTTCTGACACTTCATGTGCTCTACTTGACCTGGGTATTTGCCTTTTTTCAATAGGTGTTCAGTGGGAAGGCAAGGCCTCGCTCGGTCCTGTAATGGTTCAAGGGCGACAGAAGTCTTTAGGTGGACTTTAACAAATGGGGACAACCCTATTGCTTGCTTCCAATAAACCGAAAACCGTGTTCTTGCTTCTGCTCTTCTTGTCTAGTTTAAAAACCCTGGGTTTGTGCTCTAAAGATTAGATTCCGCTCATTGCTAGTTTTACTTCATCTTAGTGCAGCATTTGGCACCATAGATCATGACATGCTCAGATTGATTACAAAACTATACAGGTATTCAAGGGCAGGCTCAAAGATGTTTAGATCCTACCAGTCCAATCGCTACAATTTTGTTTTATTACTTACTGGGCCTAAAAAAGGTACACCAACTACAGTTTGCAACTAGATTGCTGTGCGGTTACTTTCTCTACAGCCAAAAATCTGGGTGGTATATTAGACCGCAACTTGTCTTTTGAAAGCTGTTTCTGATGCAGAAAAGCTAGTTCATGCAATCAGAACCTCTAGACTATTGTACTGCACTTCTACAGTAGGTGGTTGTCCAGCATTTTCAATAAGCTACAGCTAGTCCAAAATGCTTACCATGTCAAGAAATTCTGATCGTACTACCCCAATTTTACAGTCTCTGCAATGGCCACCTATTAAGATCTGTTTAAGTTCCAAATTATTACTTGACTAAGGCCCTAAATTATTTAGCTCATTTAACTAGTCTTATACCATGCTTCAATCACTCTAAGGTCACAAAATGTTGGACTTCTGGTAGTTCCTAGGATAGTAAAGTCCCCTTAAGGAGATTTATGCATTTGGCTTCCAAACTCTGGAATAGCCTTCATAATGTTCAGGGTTCAGACACACACCGTTTAAATTTAGATTAAAAACATGTTTTGCCAAGCATTTGTATAATGCATCTCATGATTTGTGACTGCAGTTGTATCTGATGAAATGTGCATTATTATTTGGCTTTGGTTAAACTAATTAATTTTTCTTTGTTAGAACAGCATCTACGCTGATGTCTTTGTTTCTGTTTTGCCATGAGATTTACATCCTGTGGTAACTAAGGTTTACACAACCTCCAGTCTGGATCCAGAACACCTGAGAAGAGATGATGCCAAGCCATCAGAAGACCTCAGATGATGCTAACCCTTAAACAACATACAGAACTACCAAATATTGTTACAAGTGTGATTGCATTATATAATTGCTGTTAAGAGTGTTCATCTGGTTGACTACGTCTTGTATTAATTTTTCAGAAAATTCCTGTGTTTTTTGTTTTTTTAAATGCTATCAGCATGATAGACAAATAGGTGTACTATGAACATACCAGACCGCTTTATGTGATAAGTGTATTTACACTATAAGCAGAGCTATGAACATTTGCACTTTGTGCAATGGATATTTGAAAAAATAAGTGCATGGAAAAATGTTCCACTGTGCAAACGGAATCTTCTGTATGAAAGAACAGTCAGTAGTGCAAGTAATGAGTGTACATTTTTTTGTTGTTGTTGTTGTAAATCAATGGGGCTCAGTGGGCAGAATTCAGTAAGGAAAAGACAATACAAAAAACACAAGCGAGACTAGCTGCTGCGTGTGGACGCACCGCCCTCTTGTTCCAGACTGCAGCAAAGTCAGATTGTGTCAGATTTCTGCTGATATTCAGAACTAGGGGTCCTCTCTAGAAGCTGATCCACCACCTGGTCTGGAAACGTACTGGATCTGGGTGACTGCAGTGACCATCTTATCTGGATACAGACTGGATCTGGTGGCCACAGTGGTGGACAGTAACGGAGTAGCTTTACTTCGTTACTGTACTTAAGTACATTTTTCAAGTATCTGTACTTTACTGAAGTAGTTTTATTTTGAGTAACTTTTACTTTTACTTCACTACATTCCAAAGCATAAGATCGTACTTTTAACTTCACTACATTTCATAAAACATATCGTTACTCCCTATAATATATCACGTGCTCCGACACGCAGAAGCGGTGTCTGATTCATCATGAACGAACTGAGTCTTTTCAAAATAAGCCTTTAAATCGGATCGCGAATCGCACCAAACGATTCGTTTACGAATTAGAATGATCCGATTGCAGCTGTTCTGGAGTCGACCACTCACTGATTCAAATGAACCATTTAGTGTGAGTCTACAGAAGTAAGAATAGTGAGATCTTGTGAGCGGGTGCGTCTGATGTTGCTAAAAGTAAGTTATTAATGTCGGAATTTAGGATTAACTATTGTAACTGAAAATCATGTTTTTTATTATTTATTTTATATATTTTATTTTGATAATTTAGAATTATTACTGAAATACAACCTTTTTTTGTTTCAAACAGTTCATTGAACAATAATAAATGAAGTACCTGAAGCTGACAATGAAGTTAATGTATAATAATTAGCAAAGATGATTAATTTAGCGCTGTAAACGCACGTGTGAGGGGCGGAGACGCGCCGTGGAGCGTCAGACGCGCTTGAGGACCAAACACAGCAGAGCGGTAGGAAACTTCACTCCTCTTATTACAACGCGACTCCGTTGATTCAGATCGGGACTTCGGAGCATGTTCGCGACTCGGTTGATTCAGATCGGGACTTCGGAGCCTGTTCGCGACTCAGTTGATTCAGATCGGGACTTCAGAGCCTATTCGCGACTCGGTTGATTCAGATCGGGAATTCTGGACTTCGGAGCATGTTCGCGACTCCGTTGATTCGGATCGGCACTTCGGAGCATGTTCGCGACTCGGTTGATTCAGATCGGCACTTCGGAGCATGTTCGCGACTCGGTTGATTCAGATCGGCACTTCGGAGCCTGTTCGCGACTCGGTTGATTCAGATCGGGACTTCGGAGCCTGTTCGCGACTCGGTTGATTCAGATCAGGACTTCGGAGCCTGTTCGCGACTCGGTTGATTCAGATCGGCACTTCGGAGCCTGTTCGCGACTCGGTTGATTCAGATCGGCACTTCGGAGCATGTTCGCGACTCCGTTGATTCAGATTGGGACTTCGGAGCATGTTTGATATTTTTTTTTAAATTCAGATCTCGAAGCAGGAAGTGTTTGTCAAACAGTTAATTGGTGAAAAATGAATATTTGGACTTGAGGCTTTTTTTTTAGACGAGTAACGTTAGACAGACATGAATGTTTATTCAGAACGGTACTGAAAATAAGTAAATATCGTAGCTGATGCTAAATGTCTAGCTTACAAGCTTGCTGGTGCTAACTTGAGGTAATTTTTATAAATAATGTCCAAATATTTTTATTCAACCACCTCTAAATATATATATATATATTTATATATATAGATAGATAGATAGATAGATAGATAGATAGATATAGATATATAGATTACACCTGGGGAGAAAAGAAAGGATGTGATGTTCAGAACATGGTAACTACAGTAATTATCAAAGAGGGGAAGAGATGCACCCCGTTTGGCCAGGGGTGTTTTTACACCACAGACAAGGTTTGAGAAGGAAAAAAATCATTAAGAAAATATAATTATATTTTCCTTAAGATGTTCTTCCTAACTGCAGGCCTTATTATCTTGTCATATATAACTGTGGTGTTCTGTAAAACCACAAACTTTAAAATACTTTTTTCTTACAGGTGAAGATCAGATTATCATCTCTGTTTTCTCTCAGGTACATCACAGTGTAAGCTTCACAGTGAACATTACTCTCGTAAGCGTAGTCCATATCAACAACAAAAATATATCTTAGCATAGGTCATAATTTAGATATATTTTTTAGATGGAAAAATGCAGTTTTACAGATGCTAGAAATGTGGCTTTCTAAGGAAAGATTGCTGTCAAATAGCACACCTAGGTTCCTAACTGATGACAAAAAATTGACAGAGCAGCCATCAAGTCTTAGACAGCGTTCGAGGTTATTCAATGCAGAGATTTTAGGTCCTATAATTAACACCTTTGTTTTTTTTCAGAATTTAGCAGTAAGAAATCACCAGTCATCCAGTTTTTTATATCGACTATGCATTCCGTTAGTTTTTCAAATTGGTATGTTTCGCTGGGCCAAGAAGAAATATAGAGCTGAGTATCATCAGCATAACAGTGAAAGCTAACACCATGTTTCCTGATGATATCTCCCAAGGGTAACATGTAAAGCGTGAAGAGTAACAGCCCTAGTACTGAGCCTTGTGGTACTCCATACTGTACTTGTGATCAATATGATGCCTCTTCATTCACTGCTAAAAAATTGATGGCGGTCATATAAGTATGATTTAAACCATGCTAATGCCCTTCCATTAATGCCAACAAAGTTTTCTAGTCTATGCAAAAGAATGTTGTGGTCAAAATTGTGGAACGCAGCGGTAAGATCCAATAGCGCTAATAGAGAGATACAACCACGATCAACTGATAAGAGCAGGTCAATTCTAACTAGAGGAGGACAGGGTACACAGCTTCATTACTTGAGTAAATGTACTAAGTATTTGTACTTGTTTTTAAAAGTACTTAGTATCAAGAGTACATTTTCTAAAAATGCTAACATTTATGTACAGAAACGCCCTACAAAGAGTTATGAAAAATGTTAATGTTAATCCCTTGGATAATGTAAAAGGAGTTGAAAGTACTTTTTAGCATATTGCTTTGTTTAACATTTCTCACTTGCCCACAAGGCAATAGCACAATGGAAACGTTCTGACAAACCTCTGCTATAGATATAATGGATATTTTTCACCCACATTTGAACCTGACTGTGTTAAACACACTGCATACTGAAGAACGAAGCAAATGCTCAGCTTACATTAATGTGTATTATCAGAAAAGAAAATTCACCTAACAATTGTGTTTCTCTGTTGTTTTCATCAATCAAATCAATAAACCTAAACCAGCAAAGAAGGCAATATAGCAATGTTCTGACACACCTCTGAACCTGACCATGTTATACACGCAGCATAGAAGAGAAAATAATAATGAAAATCAGCTAATCAGCTGTGTTTAGGACAGCATACAAAGAAGGAAAACTAAAATTCAGCTCATTTGAGTGACAGTATTAAGCCCCTTCCTCTCACATTGACATGCAGGCGCCTGCACAATCCAATCACGTTTGAGAGGGAAACGATAAATTGAAGGTGCGTTCGACTTCACGCAGTAGTGCACAACCTGATCGCAGTCTGACTTGAAGCAGTGCATGCCGGTTAGATATTTTGTCCGACTTGAGACGGCGCCGAAGCCACAAAGTACCGCGAGAGTGTTTCGAGAGCAGCCGGCTGACTCAGCCGCTACAGTTTCTCCAGAGTGACTGCAGGAGCGCTGATGACGACACAGCTGTTTCATGATTGGCCAGATTCACCACATGACTACTACCATGTGTGTTTCACGTTAGACAAACCCTTTCAGTTCCATTAATGGCAACACATCTGTGTTTTTAGATTGATAATAGCTTTTTTACTGTAGTCCCACTGTTGTATTGAGTCACGTTTATCTCACGTGATGAGATGCTTAATACATAACCTACTGTAATGACAATGATGAATTAATAATAGTCAGAAGAGGATCTATGACTTCTGGAACCAGCTCTTTTAAGATCTTAGATAGAATAGGGTCTAACATGTTGTTGGTTTAGATGATTTAACAAGTTACAGCTGTCAGCAGAGCTAAATTCTATCCCATTGTAAACAACTATATTTTTCATTCAGAAAATAAATGTTCTAAATTGTACAAATATTGTACAGAGATGACAGCATTGACAAACTTACATAGAAAATGTTATTTTGGCATTATTGTTTATGTTTGTTAAAGTGTTAACAATGAAATTGATTCTGCAAATCAACCCATTTTATTGTTCTAAATGTATCATTTGTTAGGTAAATAATTCATTTATTTCACTTACATCTCCAATGTATCCCAGCAGCCACAAGAGAGCGTCATGTTTCATGTGATGGTTTTGTGGATGCATCAAAATGTATTTCTGGAATAAATCGTAAAGATGGATGGATTTTAAGAGAATCACAGTGTTGTCTCAGAACTTCTAAAAAGTTTCAGTCACTGTCAGATGTGGAGAATTAATACATATAAATATTTCTAGTTCCTCAATCTTTCTAAAAATAATGTTGGCAATATACTGATGAATATCTCTCACTATGAAATCTCAAAACATTACAAGGATTGACATGCACTGTACAACACTACAACTATAAATTCCATAAAACTTCAATAACAAACAAATCATATTGTTAATTAAAAGCTTGTCCTAAAAAGGGAGCGAGTTCCAGAGCCTTGGAGCCACAACACAGAAAGCACGGTCACCTCTTGTCTTAAGATGTGTTCTGGGAACAATTAAAAGATCTTGGCCTGAAGACTTCAAAGACTGACATGGAGTATTTATATGCAAAAGATCCTGGATGTAAGAGGGTGCTTGACCATGCAAGGCTCTGAAAGTAATGACCAGAATTTTAAAATGCACTCTATATCCACATGAACACATGATCTGTAAAAATTGGTAGCCTGAATGCACTGTAAGTCGCTGTGGATAAAAGCATCTGCTAAATGCATTAATTTAATTTAAATGTAATAATTTAATATCCAACAGGAAGCCAATGAAGGGCCTTACGCACAGGAGTAATGTGTGATCTCCTGCTGGTCCTAGAAATAAAAGGATGAACAAGCATCTCCCTCTCTTTTTATTTAAACCAAAGATCTAACCTTAGAAATGTTCCTGAGGTGGAAAAAAACAGGTACAAACCACAAACTTAACATGACTGTTAAAACACATAGATCTGTCAAAAATGACACCCAGATTTCTCATGTCACTTCAGTCAGATGATGATAGACCCTCAAGGACCTGCCTAATCTTAAGGGTAATGTTGTCTGTGGCAAAAATCATCACCTCTTTTATCTGTATTAAACAGATAAAACGTTCTTAGCTTCCTATTGGGTAGTGATGTTCTTTACTTTTCTAAATTTGGGATGAATAAACTCTACAAGCCCAGAGGAGAATCAAAGTTAATCAATTAAGCTGAAAGGGGAGGAGCCACCTTAATTCAAAGCTCTACTAAATAGCAAAGCCAACACTGATGTGTATTGTAGTATTGTGCCAAAGTTTGTTAGGATGGGGTTCTTGCAAGGTGTGTTAGTGTTGGTTGTGATTGTGGCTTTTGATCTGAAGAGTGCATTGGGAAGTTTGAAACATCGTCAAAGTCCAAGCAGCACAAAGCCGCAATCAGCTTCAGCTTCCAGAGTTCCTGATCTTTCTTCTCAAGGGTTCTTGAATCCTTCCCAAAAGGCTTCTCAGCTTCCGAGTCTTGACTACAGAAAATTTGCGCAAGACCCTCTTGGTCTTCAGGAGAAGCAGCTGTTGCAGGGTCCAGTCAAGCCTTTGTCCTGGAAGTTTCCCATCGTTCCAGAGGTGCAACGTGAGTTGGCGGTGAACTTCCAGTTGAGGAAACCTGTGACTCCCAGTAGTGTGGCTGTTCAATGCAGTGAGAGCCGGGTTCATGTGGAGGTGAAGAAGGATATGTTCAGCAATGGCCAACTGATCCAAACATCTGGTTTGTCTATGGGAGGCTGTCCTGTTGTTGGTGAGGACTCTGCCTCTGGGGTGCTCATCCTTGAATATGCACTACAGGACTGCAATAGTGTGCTGATGGTAAGAACGGTTACGTCTTACTGGATTAACCAATAAAAACAAGGGTTCTTCACTAGTGTTAGTTGTATGTTAAACATCCACCGAACCTTTCAGTTTTTGAAACCTGATAACTGACAGCTGCTTTGGGGAACTGCTAGAAACACCCTTCTTGAACCTTATTTTTAAGTGTAGTTGAACAGAACCCATTTGGTAACCACTTCCGTCTCTTACAGATGTCTGCGGATGAGCTAGTCTACACCTTTGCTCTTACCTACACCCCTTTGGCATTTGCTGGCACGCCGATTACCCGTACTGAGGGTGCAGTTGTTGGCGTTCAATGCCACTATCAAAGGTAAGCGACTGACTGGATGTCTTAAGCCGTGTTTCTTGTGGTGTTACAACTGGATGACCATATATTTGGTATCTCTTTGAACTACAGGCTCCATAATGTGAGCAGTAATTCTTTGAGGCCAACTTGGGTTCCTTATGCTTCAACGGAGGTTGCTGAAGATGTCTTGGTGTTCTCCATGAACCTCATGATGGGTTTGTCTAGTTTCTTTAGGTCTTAAGCCTTGTGAAATGAGGCCGTGCCTAAACCGTTCTTTCCTCTTGCAGATGACTGGGCCAATCAGAGGCCTTCAAATGTGTACTACTTGGGTGACATTATTAATATTGAAGCATCTGTGAAGGTGTACAACCACGTCCCCCTGCGTGTGTTTGTGGACCGCTGTGTGGCCACCCGAGTACCTGATGTGACTTCTGTTCCGAGATATTCCTTCATTGAGAATCATGGGTAAAGTCCTGTTACTTCTCTAGAATGGTTTCAGTTTGTTCAGTGAGCACTCGATCCCTGAGAATTCAGTTGAGTCAAGTGACCATAGGTTTAGCTCTTCTTGGTAAGTGCTTTTCACGGTCGCTGAGAATGACTGTCCCAATGTTCATCCTACTGTAAAGGGTATGACCGTTTTAAAACTTGTCTGAAGCGTAGCTTGGCATTTCCCTCTTTGGTTCAAGTGTGGACTTGTGCGCACTCTAATGGCATATGTTGCCCACAATCTTTTGTGCTCTGGCTAGGAATTGGTTCGACCTGCGAACCCCTACTACAGCGTTAACCACAAACATTGATGCGGGCAACTGGTTGTAAACCTCTTTTCACTAGGGATGGGTACCGAAACCCGGTATTAAAATGGCCCGGGGCTAAATTATGAAAGACCGTAGTATCCATAAGATCTGACTGTATCGGTTCTGCTTTCGGTACTGGAGGGAAAAAAATTTAACGTACTATGGACTTTCTTTGTTATCGTGCACATCTTATCTCGCCAAACACTTCTAATGTGCGATCATATTAAGATGTTTGTCTGAGATCTGTCATGCGCGCTGCGGAGGCTATCTGTCTCACACACATAAGAACGAGCGCGGTGCACACACCCGCATGAGGGCAAGGGGCCGTTCCCATATCACTCAAGTTTATTTCAAATGTATGCGTGCTTTTTTTTTTTTTTTTTTTTTTTTTTTTTTTTCAGAATGCCGCAGCGCACTGCAGGTCATGTAACTTCCTCCCCTTTTCCGTAACAATGTTGAAAGCTCGTCCAAGATGAAGGAACAGCTGATAGCTGTATGGGGATTTTTTTTTTTTTTTGTAGCAGTGCTACTGCAAGCAGTTTTTAGTGCTGGACCATTAAGCAGTATCGGTAGGAGTAGTAATGCCGTTAAAGCCTTAACGATACCCATCCCTACTTTTCACCCACTCTTTATCAGCTGCCTTGTGGATGCCAAGGCTACGGCTTCCAGCTCCCACTTCTTGCCTCGAACCCAGGAAGACAAGATCCGGTTCCAGCTGGAGGCTTTCATGTTCCAGGGAGGATCCAGTCCTTCTGTACGTACTATATTGACTGAATCGAAGTCCTCTTCCCCTCTGCTTTGGTCTTGTGAACCCTTACCGGTGTCTCTTGCAGATCTACATAACCTGTACCGTGAAGGCCACTCTTGCTTCTGCACCCAGTGATGCTCTCCACAAATCCTGTTCCTTTTCCAACGGGTATGTTCATGCTGCTTAAGAACATGATGAAGCTGCTGTGTATGATTGTTCTTGTTGCAGGTGGCTTGCTGCTGATGGGAACCACCAGGTTTGTGCTTGCTGTGACTCAACATGTGGTCCTGATGGTGGACGTGATGCTCCTATTGGGGGTAGGTAGCTGCTTTAAGATTGCTTCTGACACTTCACGTGCTCTACTTGACTTGGGTATTTGCCTTTTTTCAATAGGTGTTCAGTGGGAAGGCAAGGCCTCCCTCGGTCCTGTAATGGTTCAAGGGCGACAGAAGTCTTTAGGTGGACTTTAACAAATGGGGACAACCCTATTGCTTGTTTCCAATAAACTGAAAACCGTGTTCTTGCTTCTGCTTTTCTTGTCTAGTTTAAAAACTCTGGGTTTGTGCTCTAAAGATTAGATTCCTCTCATTGCTAGTTTTACTTCATCTTAGTGCAGCATTTGGCACCATAGATCATGACATGCTCAGATTGATTAAAAAACTATACAGGTATTCAAGGGCGGCTCAAAGATGTTTAGATCCTACCAGTCCAATCGCTACAATTTTGTTTGTTTACTTGGGTAGTGGTCCCATTATCACCAGTAAAATATGGAGCGCCACAAGGATCCATCTTGGGGTCTTATTTTAAATATACATGTTGCCCCTTTGTAAAATTAGAAAATATGGGTTTAGCTGCCACTTAGATCTCAACGAGACCAGATGACATTACGTGTGTTAATGTAAAGGATTGCATGACCTATTTTCTCAAATTCGGATTAGTCCATTATTACTTATTGGGCCTAAAAAAAAGGTACACCAACTACAGTTTGCAACTAGATTGCTGTGCGGTTACTTACTCTACAGCCAAAAATCTGGGTGATATATTAGACCGCAACTTGTCTTTTGAAAGCTGTTTCTGATGCAGAAAAGCTAGTTCATGCAATCAGAGCCTCTAGACTATTGTACTGCACTTCTACAGTAGGTGGTTGTCCAGCATTTTCAATAAGCTACAGCTAGTCCAAAATGCTTACCATGTCAAGAAATTCTGATCCTACTACCCCAATTTTACAGTCTCTGCAATGGCCACCTATTAAGATCTGTTTAAGTTCCAAATTATTACTTGACTAAGGCCCTAAATTATTTAGCTCATTTAACTAGTCTTATACCATGCTTCAATCACTCTAAGGTCACAAAATATTGGACTTCTGGTAGTTCCTAGGATAGTAAAGTCCACTTAAGGAGATTTATGCATTTGGCTTCCAAACTCTGGAATATATTCATAATGTTCGGGGTTCAGACACACACCGTTTAAATTTAGATTAAAAACATGTTTTGCCAAGCATTTGTATAATGCATCTCACGATTTGTGACTGCAGTTGTATCTGATCAAATGTGCATTATTATTATTTGGCTTTGATTAAACTAATTAATTTTACTTTGTTAGAACAGCATCTACGCTGATGTCTTTGTTTCTGTTTTGCCATGAGATTTACATCCTGTGGTAACTAAGGTTTACACAAGCTCCAGTCTGGATCCAGAACACCTGAGAAGAGATGATGCCAAGCCATCAGAAGACCTCAGATGATGCTAACCCTTAAACAACATACAGAACTACCAAATATTGTTACAAGTGTGATTGCATTATATAATTGCTGTTAAGAGTGTTCATCTGGTTGACTACGTCTTGTATTAATTTTTCAGAAAATTCATGTTTTTTTTTTTTTTTTTAAATGCTATCAGCATGATAGACAAATAGGTGTACTATGAACATACCAGACCGCTTTATGTGATAAGTGTATTTACACTATAAGCAGAGCTATGAACATTTGCACTTTGTGCAATGGATATTTGAAAAAAAAAGTGCATGGAAAAATGTTCCACTGTGCAAACGGAATCTTCTGTATGAAAGAACAGTCAGTAGTGCAAGTAATGAGTGTAAATTTTTTTTGTTGTTGTTGTTGTAAATCAATGGGGCTCAGTGGGCAGAATTCAGTAAGGAAAAGACAATACAAAAAACACAAGCGAGACTAGCTGCTGCGTGTGGACGCACAGCCCTCTTGTTCCAGACTGCAGCAAAGTCAGATTGTGTCAGATTTCTGCTGATATTCAGAACTAGGGGTCCTCTCTAGAAGCTGATCCACCACCTGGTCTGGAAACGTACTGGATCTGGGTGACTGCAGTGACCATCTTATCTGGATACAGACTGGATCTGGTGGCCACAGTGGTGGACAGTAACGGAGTAGCTTTACTTCGTTACTGTAGCCTACTTAAGTACATTTTTCAAGTATCTGTACTTTACTGAAGTAGTTTTATTTTGAGTAACTTTTACTTTTACTTCACTACATTCCAAAGCATAAGATCGTACTTTTAACTTCACTACATTTCATAAAACATATCGTTACTCCCTATAATATATCACGTGCTCCGACACGCAGAAGCGGTGTCTGATTCATCATGAACGAACTGAGTCTTTTCAAAATAAGCCTTTAAATCGGATCGCGAATCGCACCAAACGATTCGTTTACGAATTAGAATGATCCGATTGCAGCTGTTCTGGAGTCGACCACTCACTGATTCAAATGAACCATTTAGTGTGAGTCTACAGAAGTAAGAATAGTGAGATCTTGTGAGCGGGTGCGTCTGATGTTGCTAAAAGTAAGTTATTAATGTCGGAATTTAGGATTAACTATTGTAACTGAAAATCATATTTTTTATTATTTATTTTATATATTTTATTTTGATAATTTAGAATTATTACTGAAATACAACCTTTTTTTGTTTCAAACAGTTCATTGAACAATGAAGCTGACAATGAAGTAAATGTATAATAATTAGCAAAGATGATTAATTTAGCGCTGTAAACGCACGTGTGAGGGGCGGAGACGCGCCGTGGAGCGTCAGACGCGCTTGAGGACCAAACACAACAGAGCGGTAGGAAACTTCACTCCTCTTATTACAACGCGACTCCGTTGATTCAGATCGGGACTTCGGAGCATGTTCGCGACTCGGTTGATTCAGATCGGGACTTCGGAGCCTGTTCGCGACTCAGTTGATTCAGATCGGGACTTCAGAGCCTATTCGCGACTCGGTTGATTCAGATCGGGACTTCTGGACGTCGGAGCATGTTCGCGACTCCGTTGATTCAGATCGGCACTTCGGAGCATGTTCGCGACTCGGTTGATTCAGATCGGCACTTCGGAGCCTGTTCGCGACTCGGTTGATTCAGATCGGGACTTCGGAGCATGTTCGCGACTCGGTTGATTCAGATCGGCACTTCGGAGCCTGTTCGCGACTCGGTTGATTCAGATCAGGACTTCGGAGCCTGTTCGCGACTCGGTTGATTCAGATCGGCACTTCGGAGCCTGTTCGCGACTCGGTTGATTCAGATCGGCACTTCGGAGCCTGTTCGCGACTCGGTTGATTCAGATCGGCACTTCGGAGCCTGTTCGCGACTCGGTTGATTCAGATCGGCACTTCGGAGCCTGTTCGCGACTCGGTTGATTCAGATCGGCACTTCGGAACATGTTCGCGACTCCGTTGATTCAGATTGGGACTTCGGAGCATGTTTGATATTTTTTTTTAAATTCAGATCTCGAAGCAGGAAGTGTTTGTCAAACAGTTTTGAGGCTTGAGGCTTTTTTTTTAGACGAGTAACGTTAGACAGACATGAATGTTTATTCAGAACGGTACTGAAAATAAGTAAATATCGTAGCTGATGCTAAATGTCTAGCTTACAAGCTTGCTGGTGCTAACTTGAGGTAATTTTTATAAATAATGTCCAAATATTTTTATTCAACCACCTATAAATATATATATATATATATATATATATATATATATATATATATATATATATATATATATATATATATATTTAGGTGGTTATCTATATTTATATATATAGATAGATGGATAGATAGATAGATAGATAGATAGATATAGATATATAGATTACACCTGGGGAGAAAAGAAAGGATGTGATGTTCAGAACATGGTAACTACAGTAATTATCAAAGAGGGGAAGAGATGCACCCCGTTTGGCCAGGGGTGTTTTTACACCACAGACAAGGTTTGAGAAGGAAAAAAATCATTAAGAAAATATAATTATATTTTCCTTAAGATGTTCTTCCTAACTGCAGGCCTTATTATCTTGTCATATATAACTGTGGTGTTCTGTAAAACCACAAACTTTAAAATACTTTTTTCTTACAGGTGAAGATCAGATTATCATCTCTGTTTTCTCTCAGGTACATCACAGTGTAAGCTTCACAGTGAACATTACTCTCGTAAGCGTAGTCCATATCAACAACAAAAATATATCTTAGCATAGTTCATAATTTAGATATATTTTTTAGATGGAAAAATGCAGTTTTACAGATGCTAGAAATGTGGCTTTCTAAGGAAAGATTGCTGTCAAATAGCACACCTAGGTTCCTAACTGATGACAAAAAATTGACAGAGCAGCCATCAAGTCTTAGACAGCGTTCCAGGTTATTCAATGCAGAGATTTTAGGTCCTATAATTAACACCTTTGTTTTTTTTCAGAATTTAGCAGTAAGAAATCACCAGTCATCCAGTTTTTTATATCGACTATGCATTCCGTTAGTTTTTCAAATTGGTATGTTTCGCTGGGCCAAGAAGAAATATAGAGCTGAATATCATCAGCATAACAGTGAAAGCTAACACCATGTTTCCTGATGATATCTCCCAAGGGTAACATGTAAAGCGTGAAGAGTAACAGCCCTAGTACTGAGCCCTGTGGTACTCCATACTGTACTTGTGATCAATATGATGCCTCTTCATTCAATGCTAAAAAATTGATGGCGGTCATATAAGTATGATTTAAACCATGCTAATGCCCTTCCATTAATGCCAACAAAGTTTTCTAGTCTATGCAAAAGAATGTTGTGGTCAAAAGCAGCACTAAGATCCAATAGCGCTAATAGAGAGATACAACCACGATCAACTGATAAGAGCAGGTCAATTCTAACTAGAGGAGGACAGGGTACACAGCTTCATTACTTGAGTAAATGTACAAAGTATTTGTACTTGTTTTTAAAAGTACTTAGTATCAAGAGTACATTTTCTAAAAATGCTAACATTTATGTACAGAAACGCCCTACAAAGAGTTATGAAAAATGTTAATGTTAATACCTTGGATAATGTAAAAGGAGTTGAAAGGACTTTTTAGCATATTGCTTTGTTTAACATTTCTCACTTGCCCACAAGGCAATAGCACAATGGAAACGTTCTGACAAACCTCTGCTAGAGTTATAATGGATATTTTTCACCCACATTTGAACCTGACTGTGTTAAACACACTGCATACTGAAGAACGAAGCAAATGCTCAGCTTACATTAATGTGTAATATCAGAAAAGAAAATTCACCTAACAATTGTGTTTCTCTGTTGTTTTCATCAATCAAATCAATAAACCTAAACCAGCAAAGAAGGCAATATAGCAATGTTCTGACACACCTCTGAACCTGACCATGTTATACACGCAGCATAGAAGAGAAAATAATAATGAAAATCAGCTAATCAGCTGTGTTTAGGTCAGCATACAAAGAAGGAAAACTAAAATTCAGCTCATTTGAGTGACAGTATTTAGCCCCTTCCTCTCACATTGACATGCAGGCGCCTGCACAATCCAATCACGTTTGAGAGGGAAACGATAAATTGAAGGTGCGTTCGACTTCACGCAGTAGTGCACAACCTGATCGCAGTCTGACTTGAAGCAGTGCATGCCGGTTAGATATTTTGTCCGACTTGAGACGGTGCCGAAGCCACAAAGTACCGCGGGAGTGTTTCGAGAGCAGCCGGCTGACTCAGCCGCCACAGTTTCTCCAGAGTGACTGCAGGAGCGCTGATGACGACACAGCTGTTTCATGATTGGTCAGATTCACCACATGACTACGACCACGTGTGTTTCAGGTTAGACAAACCCTTTCAGTTCCATTAATGGCAACACATCTGTGTTTTTAGATTGATAATAGCTTTTTTACTGTAGTCCCACTGTTGTATTGAGTCACGTTTATCTCACGTGATGAGAGGCTTAATACATAACCTACTGTAATGACAATGATGAATTAATAATAGTCAGAAGAGGATCTATGACTTCTGGAACCAGCTCTTTTAAGATCTTAGATAGAATAGGGTCTAACATGTTGTTGGTTTAGATGATTTAACAAGTTACAGCTGTCAGCAGAGCTAAATTATATCCCATTGTAAACAACTATATTTTTCATTCAGTAAATAAATGTTCTAAATTGTACAGATATTGTACAGAGATGACAGCATTGACAAACTTACATAGAAAATGTTATTTTGGCATTATTGTTTATGTTTGTTAAAGTGTTAACAATGAAATTGATTCTGCAAATCAACCCATTTTATTGTTCTAAATGTATCATTTGTTAGGTAAATAATTCATTTATTTCACTTACATCTCCAATGTATCCCAGCAGCCACAAGAGAGCGTCATGTTTCATGTGATGGTTTTGTGGATGCATCAAAATGTATTTCTGGAATAAATCGTAAAGATGGATGGATTTTAAGAGAATCACAGTGTTGTCTCAGAACATCTAAAAAGTTTCAGTCACTGTCAGATGTGGAGAATTAATACATATAAATATTTCTAGTTCCTCAATCTTTCTAAAAATAATGTTGGCAATATACTGATGAATATCTCTCACTATGAAATCTCAAAACATTACAAGGATTGACATGCACTGTACAACACTACAACTATAAATTCCATAAAACTTCAATAACAAACAAATCATATTGTTAATTAAAAGCTTGTCCTAAAAAGGGAGCGAGTTCCAGAGCCTTGGAGCCACAACACAGAAAGCACGGTCACCTCTTGTCTTATGATGTGTTCTGGGAACAATTAAAAGATCTTGGCCTGAAGACCTCAAAGACTGACATGGAGTATGTATATGCAAAAGATCCTGGATGTAAGAGGGTGCTTGACCATGCAAGGCTCTGAAAGTAATGACCAGAATTTTAAAATGCACTCTATATCCACATGAACACATGATATGTAAAAATTGATAGCCTGAATGCACTGTAAGTCGCTGTGGATAAAAGCGTCTGCTAAATGCATTAATTTAATTTACATTTAATAATTTAATATCCAACAGGAAGCCAATGAAGGGCCTTCAGCACAGGAGTAATGTGTGATCTCCTGCTGGTCCTAGAAATAAAAGCATGAACAAGCATCTCCCTCTCTTTTTATTTAAACCATAGATCTAACCTTAGAAATGTTCCTGAGGTGGAAAAAAACAGGTACAAACCACAAACTTAACATGACTGTTAAAACACATCGATCTGTCAAAAATGACACCCAAATTTCTCGTGTCACTTCAGTCAGATGATGATAGACCCTCAAGGACCTGCCTAATCTTAAGGGTAATGTTGTCTGGGGCAAAAATCATCACCTCTGTTTTATCTGTATTAAACAGATAAAACGTTCTTAGCTTTCTATTGGGTAGTGATGTTCTTGACTTTTCTAAATTTGGGATGAATAAACTCTACAAGCCCAGAGGAGAATCAAAGTTAATCAATTAAGCTGAAAGGGGAGGAGCCACATTAATTCAAAGCTCTACTAAATAGCAAAGCCAACACTGATGTGTACTGTAGCATTGTGCCAAAGTTTGTTAGGATGGGGTTCTTGCAAGGTGTGTTAGTGTTGGTTGTGATTGTGGCTTTTGATCTGAAGAGTGCATTGGGAAGTTTGAAACACCGTCAAAGTCCAAGCAGCAGAAAGCCGCAATCAGCTTCAGCTTCCAGAGTTCCTGATCTTTCTTCTCAAGGGTTCTTGAATCCTTCCCAAAAGGCTTCTCAGCTTCCGAGTCTTGACTACAGAAAATTTGCTTAAGAGCCTCTTGGTCTTCAGGAGAAGCAGCTGTTGCAGGGTCCAGTCAAGCCTTTGTCCTGGAAGTTTCCCATCGTTCCAGAGGTGCAACGTGAGTTGGCGGTGAACTTCCAGTTGAGGAAACCTGTGACTCCCAGTAGTGTGGCTGTTCAATGCAGTGAGAGCCGGGTTCATGTGGAGGTGAAGAAGGATATGTTCAGCAATGGCCAACTGATCCAGCCATCTGGTTTGTCTATGGGAGGCTGTCCTGTTGTTGGTGAGGACTCTGCTTCTGGGGTGCTCATCCTCGAATATGCACTGCAGGACTGCAATAGTGTACTGATGGTAAGAACTGTTCCGTCTTACTGGATTAACCAATAAAAACAAGGGTTCTTCACTAGTGTTAGTTGTATGTTAAACATCCACCGACCCTTTCAGTTTTTGAAACCTGATAACTGACAGCTGCTTTGGGGAACTGCTAGAAACCCCCTTCTTGAACCTTATTTTTAAGTGTAGTTGAACCGAACCCATTTGGTAACCACTTCCGTCTCTTACAGATGTCTGCGGATGAGTTAGTCTACACCTTTGCTCTTACCTACACCCCTGTGGCATTTGCTGGCACTCCGATTACCCGTACTGAGGGTGCAGTTGTTGGCGTTCAATGCCACTATCAAAGGTAAGTGACTGACTGGATGTCTTCAAGCAGTGTTTCTTGTGGTGTTACAACTGGATGACCATTTATTTGGTATCTCCTTGAACTACAGGCTCCATAATGTGAGCAGTAATGCTTTGAGGCCAACTTGGGTTCCTTATGCTTCAACGGAGGTTGCTGAAGATGTCTTGGTGTTCTCCATGAACCTCATGATGGGTTTGTCTAGTTTCTTTAGATCTTAAGCCTTGTGAATGATGCCGTGCCTAAGCTGTTCTTTCCTCTTGCAGATGACTGGGCCAATCAGAGGCCTTCAAATGTGTACTACTTGGGTGACATTATTAATATTGAGGCATCTGTGAAGGTGTACAACCACGTCCCCCTGCGTGTGTTTGTGGACCGCTGTGTGGCCACCCAAGTACCTGATGTGACTTCTGTTCCGAGATATTCCTTCATTGAGAATCATGGGTAAAGTCCTGTTACTTCTCTAGAATGGTTTAAGTTTGTTCAGTGAGCACTCGATCCCTGAGAATTAGGTCGAGTCAAGTGACCATAGGTTTAGCTCTTTTTGGTAAATGCTTTTGGCATCGCTGAGAATGAATGTCCCAATGTTCATCCTACTGTAAATGGTATGAGAGCTTTAAAATTCGTCTGAAGCATAGCTTGGCATTTCCGTTTTTGGTTCAAGTGTGGACTTGTGCGCACTCTAATGGCATATGTTGCCCACAATCTTTTGTGCTCTGGCTAAGAATTGGTTCGCTCTACGAACCCCTACTACAGTGTTAACCACAAACATTGATGCGGGCAACTGGCTGTAAACCTCTTTTCACTAGGGATGGGTACCGAAACCCGGTATTAAAATGGCCCGGGGCTAAATTATGAAAGACCGTAGTATCCGTAAGATCTGTCTGTATCAGTTCTGCTTTCGGTACTGGAGGAAAAAAATTAATGTACTATGTACTTAATGTTATCATGCACATCTTATCTCGCCAAACATTTCTAATGTGCGATCATATTAAGATGCTTGTCTGTGAGATCGGTCATGCGCGCCGCAGAGGCTATCTGTCTCACACACATAACAAGAATGAGCGCGGTGCACACACACGCATGAGGGCAAGGGGCCGTTCACATATCACTCAAGTTCGTTATTTCAAATGTAAGCGCGCTCGTAATGGAAACTTTTTTTTTTTTTTTTTTTCAGAATGTCGCAAGTGCACTGCAGGTCATGTAACTTCCTCCCCTTTTCCGTAACAATGTTGAAAGCTCGTCCAAGATGAAGGAACCGCTGATAGCTGTATGGGTTTTTTTTTTTTTTTTTTTTTTTTTTTTTTATAATAGTAGCGGTGCTACTGAAAGCAGTTTTTAGTGTTGGACCGTTAAGCAGTATCTGTAGGAGTAGTAATGCCGTTAAAGCCTTAACGATACCCATCCCTACTTTTCACCCACTCTTTATCAGGTGCCTTGTGGATGCCAAGGCTACGGCTTCCAGCTCCCACTTCTTGCCTCGAACCCAGGAAGACAAGATCCGGTTCCAGCTGGAGGCTTTCATGTTCCAGGGAGGATCCAGTCCTTCTGTACGTACTAGATTGACTGAATCTGCGTTCTCCTCCCATCTGCTTTGGTTTTGTGAACCCTTACCGGTGTCTCTTGCAGATCTACATAACCTGTACCGTGAAGGCCACTCTTGCTTCTGCACCCAGTGACGCTCTCCACAAATCCTGTTCCTTTTCCAACGGGTATGTTCATGCTGCTTCAGAACATGATGAAGCTGCCGTGTCTGATTGTTCTTGTTGCAGGTGGCTTGCTGCTGATGGGAACCACCAGGTTTGTGCTTGCTGTGACTCAACTTGTGGTCCTGAAGGGGGACGTGATGCTCCTATTGGGGGTAGGTAGCTGCTTAAAGATTGCTTCTGACACTTCACATGCTCTTCTTGACTTGGGTATTTGCCTTTTTTCAATAGGTGTTCAGTGGGAAGGCAAGGCCTCCCTCGGTCCTGTAATGGTTCAAGGGCGACAGAAGTCTTTAGGTGGACTTTAACAAATGGGGACAACCCTATTGCTTGCTTCCAATAAACCGAAAACCGTGTTCTTGCTTCTGCTCTTCTTGTCTAGTTTAAAAACCCTGGGTTTGTGCTCTAAAGATTAGATTCCTCTCATTGCTAGTTTTACTTCATCTTAGTGCAGCATTTGGCACCATAGATCATGACATGCTCAGATTGATTACAAAACTATACAGGTATTCAAGGGTGGCTCAAAGATGTTTAGATCCTACCAGGCCAATCGCTACAATTTTGTTATTACTTACTGGGCCTAAAAAAAGGTACACCAACTACAGTTTGCAACTAGATTGCTGTGCGGTTACTTTCTCTACAGCCAAAAATCTGGGTGGTATATTAGACCGCAACTTGTCTTTTGAAAGCTGTTTCTGATGCAGAAAAGCTAGTTCATGCAATCAGAACCTCTAGAATATTGTACTGCACTTCTACAGTAGGTGGTTGTCCAGCATTTTCAATAAGCTACAGCTAGTCCAAAATGCTTACCATGTCAAGAAATTCTGATCATACTACCCCAATTTTACACTCTCTGCAATGGCCACCTATTAAGATCTGTTTAAGTTCCAAATTATTACTTGACTAAGGCCCTAAATTATTTAGCTCATTTAACTAGTCTTATACCATGCTTCAATCACTCTCTCTAAGGTCACAATGTTGGACTTCTGGTAGTTCCTAGGATAGTAAAGTCCACTTAAGGAGATTTATGCATTTGGCTTCCAAACTCTGGAATAGCCTTCATAATGTTCGGGGTTCAGACACACACAGTTTAAATTTAGATTAAAAACATGTTTTGCCAAGCATTTGTATAATGCATCTCATGATTTGTGACTGCAGTTGTATCTGATCAAATGTGCATTATTATTTGGCTTTGGTTAAACTAATTTTACTTTATTAGAACAGCATCTACGCTGATGTCTTTGTTTCTGTTTTGCCATGAGATTTACATCCTGTGGTAACTAAGGTTTACACAAGCTCCAGTCTGGATCCAGAACACCTGAGAAGAGATGATGCCAAGCCATCAGAAGACCTCCAGATGATGCTAACCCTTAAACAACATACAGAACTACCAAATCTTGTTACAAGTGTGATTGCATTATATAATTGCTGTTAAGAGTGTTCATCTGGTTGACTACGTCTTGTATTTTTCAGAAAATTCCTTTTTTTTTTTTTTTTTTTTAATGCTATCAGCATGATAGACAAATAGGTGTACTTTGAACATACCAGACCGCTTTATTATGTGATAAGTCTATTTACACTATAAGCAGAGCTATGAACATTTGCACTTTGTGCAATGGATATTTGAAAAAATAAGTGCATGGAAAAATGTTCCACTGTGCAAACGGAATCTTCTGTATGAAAGAACAGTCAGTAGTGCAAGTAATGAGTGTAAATTTTTTGTTGTTGCTGTAAATCAATGGGGCTCAGTGGGCAGAATTCAGTAAGGAAAAGACTTACAATACAAAAAACACAAGCGAGACTAGCTGCTGCGTGTGGATGCACCGCCCTCTTGTTCCAGACTGCAGCAAAGTCAGATTGTGTCAGATTTCTGCTGATATTCAGAACTAGGGGTCCTCTCTAGAAGCTGATCCACCACCTGGTCTGGAAACGTACTGGATCTGGGTGACTGCAGTGACCATCTTATCTGGATACAGACTGGATCTGGTGGCTACAGTGGTGGACAGTAACGGAGTAGCTTTACTTCGTTACTGTACTTAAGTACATTTTTCAAGTATCTGTACTTTACTGAAGTAGTTTTATTTTGAGTAACTTTCACTACATTCCAAAGCATAAGATCGTACTTTTAACTTCACTACATTTCATAAAACATATCGTTACTCCCTATAATATATCACGTGCTCCGACACACAGAAGCGGTGTCTGATTCATCATGAACGAACTGAGTCTTTTCAAAATAAGCCTTTAAATCGGATCGCGAATCGCACCAAACGATTCGTTTACGAATTAGAATGATCCGATTGCAGCTGTTCTGGAGTCGACCACTCACTGATTCAAATGAACCATTTAGTGTGAGTCTACAGAAGTAAGAATCGTGAGATCTTGTGAGCGGGTGCGTCTGATGTTGCTAAAAGTAAGTTATTAATGTCGGAATTTAGGATTAACTATTGTAACTGAAAATCATATTTTTTATTATTTATTTTATATATTTTATTTTGATAATTTAGAATTATTACTGAAATACAACCTTTTTTTGTTTCAAACAGTTCATTGAACAATGAAGCTGACAATGAAGTAAATGTATAATAATTAGCAAAGATGATTAATTTAGCGCTGTAAACGCACGTGTGAGGGGCGGAGACGCGCCGTGGAGCGTCAGACGCGCGTGAGGACCAAACACAGAAGAGCGGTAGGAAACTTCACTCCTCTTATTATTTCTCTTTTACTATAGCGATTTATTTTTAGATACGTGATCTGAGTCTTTCATAGAGTTGTAGAGTTAGAGTTATTAGAGAAATAGAATTATTTTTTACATTCTTTGGTCGAAGTTTTCAGATCGGCAATTCGGAGCCTGTTCGCGACTCTGTTGATTCAGATCGGGACTTCGGAGCCTGTTCGCGACTCCGTTGATTCAGATCGGCACTTCGGAGCATGTTCGCGACTCGGTTGATTCAGATCGGGACTTCGGAGCCTGTTCGCGACTCAGTTGATTCAGATCGGGTCTTCAGAGCCTATTCGCGACTCGGTTGATTCAGATCGGGACTTCTGGACTTCGGAGCATGTTCGCGACTCCGTTGATTCAGATCGGCACTTCGGAGCATGTTCGCGACTCGGTTGATTCAGATCGGCACTTCGGAGCCTGTTCGCGACTCGGTTGATTCCGATCGGGACTTCGGAGCCTGTTCGCGACTCGGTTGATTCAGATCGGCACTTCGGAGCAGGTTCCCGACTCGGTTGATTCAGATCAGGCATTCGGAGCCTGTTCGCGACTGGGACTTCGGAGCCTGTTCGCGACTCGGTTGATTCAGATCGGGACTTCGGAGCCTGTTCGCGACTCGGTTGATTCAGATCGGCACTTCGGAGCCTGTTCGCGACTCGGTTGATTCAGATCGGCACTTCGGAGCATGTTCGCGACTCCGTTGATTCAGATTGGGACTTCGGAGCATGTTTGATTTTTTTTTTTTTTTATTCAGATCTCCAAGCAGGAAGTGTTTGTCAAACAGTTAATTGATGATAAATGAATATTTGGACTTGAGGCTTTTTTTTTTAGACGAGTAACGTTAGACAGACATGAATGTTTATTCAGAACGGTACTGAAAATAAGTAACTACAGTAATTATCAAAGAGGGGAAGAGATGCACCCCGTTTGGCCAGGGGTGTTTTTACACCACAGACAAGGTTTGAGAAGGAAAAAAATCATTAAGAAAATATAATTATATTTTCCTTAAGATGTTCTTCCTAACTGCAGGCCTTATTATCGTGTCATATATAACTGTGGTGTTCTGTAAAACCACAAACTTTAAAATACTTTTTTCTTACGGGTGAAGATCAGATTATCATCTCTTGTTTTCTCTCAGGTACATCACAGTGTAAGCTTCACAGTGAACATTACTCTCGTAAGCGTAGTCCATATCAACAACAAAAATATATCTTGACTCCATATAGTGGTTATTTTGGAAAAAGGTATTTTGAGCAGTAGGATTATAAAAAAAAAAACATGGTCTTTACAGGGGATCTGTCTCTGGGCTCGTCTAGTTGTCCTGGTCTCCGCTGTCTTTCAGGGCTGTATTGGTCCTTTCTAGATCCTGATCCACCATCTGGGCTGGATACATACTGGATCCGGGTGACTGCAGTGACCACCTGATCTGGATACAGACTGGATCTGGTGGCTACAGTGACCTCGAAAAAAGAGAGAAACAGACTAATATTAGTGTAGATGCCATTCTTCTACATTGGGTGTTATGGGAAGTGCTCCCGGTTCCAGTTTACCTAAATAATGCAGCCTAAAAATCCTTTAACGGAGTTGGCTAGTTTGAACTAGCTGGAATTGGTTTATTAAGCATGCAGAGCAACCACCCAATAAAGCATTACAATAATCTAACCTTGAGGTCGTAAATGCATGGATTAACATTTGAGAGCATAGGTCATAATTTAGATATATTTTTTAGATGGAAAAATGCAGTTTTACAGATGCTAGAAATGTGGCTTTCTAAGAAAAGATTGCTGTCAAATAGCACACCTAGGTTCCTAACTGATGACAAAAAATTGACAGAGCAGCCATCAAGTCTTAGACAGCGTTCTAGGTTATTCAATGCAGAGATTTTAGGTCCTATAATTAACACCTTTGTTTTTTTTCAGAATTTAGCAGTAAGAAATCACCAGTCATCCAGTTTTTTATATCGACTATGCATTCCGTTAGTTTTTCAAATTGGTATGTTTCGCTGGGCCAAGAAGAAATATAGAGCTGAGTATCATCAGCATAACAGTGAAAGCTAACACCATGTTTCCTGATGATATCTCCCAAGGGTAACATGTAAAGCGTGAAGAGTAACAGCCCTAGTACTGAGCCCTGTGGTACTCCATACTGTACTTGTGATCAATATGATGCCTCTTCATTCAATGCTAAAAAATTGATGGCGGTCATATAAGTATGATTTAAACCATGCTAATGCCCTTCCATTAATGCCAACAAAGTTTTCTAGTCTATGCAAAAGAATGTTGTGGTCAATAGCAGCACTAAGATCCAATAGCGCTAATAGAGAGATACAACCACGATCAACTGATAAGAGCAGGTCAATTCTAACTAGAGGAGGACAGGGTACACAGCTTCATTACTTGAGTAAATGTACAAAGTATTTGTACTTGTTTTTAAAAGTACGTAGTATCAAGAGTACATTTTCTAAAAATGCTAACATTTATGTAAAGAAACGCCCTACAAAGAGTTATGAAAAATGTTAATGTTAATACCTTGGATAATGTAAAAGGAGTTGAAAGTACTTTTTAGCATATTGCTTTGTTTAACATTTCTCACTTGCCCACAAGGCAATAGCACAATGGAAACGTTCTGACCAATCTCTGCTAGAGTTATAATGGATATTTTTCACCCACATTTGAACCTGACTGTGTTAAACACACTGCATACTGAAGAACGAAGCAAATGCTCAGCTTACATTAATGTGTAATATCAGAAAAGAAAATTCACCTAACAATTGTGTGTTTCTCTGTTGTTTTCATCAATCAAATCAATAAACCTAAACCAGCAAAGAAGGCAATATAGCAATGTTCTGACACACCTCTGAACCTGACCATGTTATACACGCAGCATAGAAGAGAAAATAATAATGAAAATCAGCTAATCAGCTGTGTTTAGGTCAGCATACAAAGAAGGAAAACTAAAATTCAGCTCATTTGAGTGACAGTATTAACCCCCTTCCTCTCACATTGACATGCAGGCGCCTGCACAATCCAATCACGTTTGAGAGGGAAACGATAAATTGAAGGTGCGTTCGACTTCACGCAGTAGTGCACAACCTGATCGCAGTCTGACTTGAAGCAGTGCATGCCGGTTAGATATTTTGTCCGACTTGAGACGGTGCCGAAGCCACAAAGTACCGCGGGAGTGTTTCGAGAGCAGCCGGCTGACTCAGCCGCCACAGTTTCTCCAGAGTGACTGCAGGAGCGCTGATGACGACACAGCTGTTTCATGATTGGCCAGATTCACCACATGACTACGACCATGTGTGTTTCAGGTTAGACAAACCCTTTCAGTTCCATTAATGGCAACACATCTGTGTTTTTAGATTGATAATAGCTTGTTGATTCTGCAAATCAACCCATTTTATTGTTCTAAATGTATAATTTGTTAGGTAAATAATTCATTTATTTCACTTACATCTCCAATGTATCCCAGCAGCCACAAGAGAGCGTCATGTTTCATGTGATGGTTTTGTGGATGCATCAAAATGTATTTCTGGAATAAATCGTAAAGATGGATGGATTTTAAGAGAATCACAGTGTTGTCTCAGAACATCTAAAAAGTTTCAGTCACTGTCAGATGTGGAGAATTAATACATATAAATATTTCTAGTTCCTCAATCTTTCTAAAAATAATGTTGGCAATATACTGATGAATATCTCTCACTATGAAATCTCAAAACATTACAAGGATTGACATGCACTGTACAACACTACAACTATAAATTCCATAAAACTTCAATAACAAACAAATCATATTGTTAATTAAAAGCTTGTCCTAAAAAGGGAGCGAGTTCCAGAGCCTTGGAGCCACAACACAGAAAGCACGGTCACCTCTTGTCTTATGATGTGTTCTGGGAACAATTAAAAGATCTTGGCCTGAAGACCTCAAAGACTGACATGGAGTATGTATATGCAAAAGATCCTGGATGTAAGAGGGTGCTTGACCATGCAAGGCTCTGAAAGTAATGACCAGAATTTTAAAATGCACTCTATATCCACATGAACACATGATATGTAAAAATTGATAGCCTGAATGCACTGTAAGTCGCTGTGGATAAAAGCATCTGCTAAATGCATTAATTTAATTTAAATTTAATAATTTAATATCCAACAGGAAGCCAATGAAGGGTCTTACGCACAGGAGTAATGTGTGATCTCCTGCTGGTCCTAGAAATAAAAGGATGAACAAGCATCTCCCTCTCTTTTTATTTAAACCATAGATCTAATCTTAGCAATGTTCCTGAGGTGGAAAAAAACAGGTACAAACCACAAACTTAACATGACTGTTAAAACACATCGATCTGTCAAAAATGACACCCAAATTTCTCGTGTCACTGTAGTCAGATGATGATAGACCCTCAAGGACCTGCCTAATCTTAAGGGTAATGTTGTCTGGGGCAAAAATCATCACCTCTGTTTTATCTGTATTAAACAGATAAAACGTTCTTAGCTTTCTATTGGGTAGTGATGTTCTTGACTTTTCTAAATTTGGGATGAATAAACTCTACAAGCCCAGAGGAGAATCAAAGTTAATCAATTAAGCTGAAAGGGGAGGAGCCACATTAATTCAAAGCTCTACTAAATAGCAAAGCCAACACTGATGTGTATTGTAGCATTGTGCCAAAGTTTGTTAGGATGGGGTTCTTGCAAGGTGTGTTAGTGCTGGTTGTGATTGTGGCTTTTGATCTGAAGAGTGCATTGGGAAGTTTGAAACACCATCAAAGTCCAAGCAGCAGAAAGCCGCAATCAGCTTCAGCTTCCAGAGTTCCTGATCTTTCTTCTCAAGGGTTCTTGAATCCTTCCCAAAAGGCTTCTCAGCTTCCGAGTCTTGACTACAGAAAATTTGCGCAAGACCCTCTTGGTCTTCAGGAGAAGCAGCTGTTGCAGGCTCCAGTCAAGCCTTTGTCCTGGAAGTTTCCCATCGTTCCAGAGGTGCAACGTGAGTTGGCGGTGAACTTCCAGTTGAGGAAACCTGTGACTCCCAGTAGTGTGGCTGTTCAATGCAGTGAGAGCCGGGTTCATGTGGAGGTGAAGAAGGATATGTTCAGCAATGGTCAACTGATCCAGCCATCTGGTTTGTCTATGGGAGGCTGTCCTGTTGTTGGTGAGGACTCTGCCTCTGGGGTGCTCATCCTCGAATATGCACTACAGGACTGCAATAGTGTACTGATGGTAAGAACTGTTCCGTCTTACTGGATTAACCAATAAAAACAAGGGTTCTTCACTAGTGTTAGTTGTATGTTAAACATCCACTGAACCTTTCAGTTTTTGAAACCTGATAACTGACAGCTGCTTTGGGGAACTGCTAGAAACACCCTTCTTGAACATTATTTTTAAGTGTAGTTGAACAGAACCCATTTGGTAACCACTTCCGTCTCTTACAGATGACTGCGAATGAGCTAGTCTACACCTTTGCTGTTACCTACACCCCTTTGGCATTTGCTGGCACGCCGATCACCCGTACTGAGGGTGCAGTTGTTGGCATTCAATGCCACTATCAAAGGTAAGCGACTGATTGGATGCCTTAAGCAGTGTTTCTTGTGGTGTTACAACTGGATGACCATTTGTTTTGGTATCTCCTTGAACTACAGGCTTCATAATGTGAGCAGTAATTCTTTGAGGCCAACTTGGGTTCCTTATGCTTCAACGGAGGTTGCTGAAGATGTCTTGGTGTTCTCCATGAACCTCATGCTGGGTTTGTCTAGTTTCTTTAGATCTTAAGCCTTGTGAAATGAGGCCGTGCCTAAACCGTTCTTTCCTCTTGCAGATGACTGGGCCAATCAGAGGCCTTCAAATGTGTACTACTTGGGTGACATTATTAATATTGAGGCATCTGTGAAGGTGTACAACCACGTCCCCCTGCGTGTGTTTGTGGACCGCTGTGTGGCCACCCAAGTACCTGATGTGACTTCTGTTCCGAGATATTCCCTCATTGAGAATCATGGGTAAAGTCCTGTCACTTCTCTAGAATGGTTTCAGTTTGTTCAGTGAGCACTCGATCCCTGAGAATTAGGTTGAGTCAAGTGACCATCGGTTTAGCTCTTCTTGGTAAGTGCTTTTCACGGTCGCTGAGAATGACTGTCCCAATGTTCATCCTACTGTAAAGGGTATGACCGTTTTAAAACTTGTCTGAAGTGTAACTTGGCATTTCCCTTTTTGGTTTAAGTGTGGACTTGTGCCCACTCTAATGGCATATGTTGCCCACAATCTTTTGTGCTCTGGGCAGGAATTGGTTCGCTCTACGAACCCCTACTACAGTGTTAACCACAAACATTGATGTGGGCAACTGGCTGTAAACCTCTTTTCACTAGGGATGGGTACCGAAACCCGGTATTAAAATGGCCCGGGGCTAAATTATGAAAGCCCGTAGTATCAGTAAGATCTGACTGTATCGGTTCTGCTTTCGGTACTGGAGGGAAAAAATTAACTTAGTATGGACTTTAGTAATGTTATCGTGCACATCTTATCTCGCCAAACATTTCTAATGTGCGATCATATTAAGATGTTTGTCTGTGAGACCTGTCATGCGCGCCGCAGAGGCTATCTGTCTCACACACATAACAAGAACGAGCGCGGTGCACACACACGCATGAGGGCAAGGGGCTGTTCACCTATCACTCAAGTTCGTTATTTCAAATGTAGGCGCGCGGTATGCGCGCTCGTAATGGAAGCTTTTTTTTTTTTTTTTTTTTTTTTCAGAATGCAGCAAGCGCACTGCAGGTCATGTAACTTCCTCCCCTTTTCCGTAACAATGTTGAAAGCTCAGCCAAGATGAAGGAACAGCTGATAACTGTATGGGGACTTTTTTTTTTTTTTTTTTTTTTTTAGTAGCAGTGCTACTGCAAGCAGTTTTTAGTGCTGGACCGTTAAGCAGTATCGGTAGGAGTAGTAATGCTGTTAAAGCCTTAACAAAACCCATCCCTGCTTTTCACCCACTCTTTATCAGGTGCCTTGCAGATCTACATAACGTGTACCGTGAAGGCCACTCTTGCTTCTGCACCCAGTGACGCTCTCCACAAATCCTGTTCCTTTTCCAACGGGTATGTTCATGCTGCTTAAGAACATGAAGCTGCCGTGTCTGATTTTCCTTGTTGCAGGTGGCTTGCTGCTGATGGGAACCACCAGGTTTGCGCTTGCTGTGACTCAACATGTGGTCCTGAAGGGGGACGTGATGCTCCTATTGGGGGTAGGTAGCTGCTTTAAGATTGCCTCTGACACTTCACGTGCTCTTCTTGACTTGGGTATTTGCTCTTTCTAGGTGTTCAGTGGGAAGGCAAGGCCTCCCTCGGTCCTGTAATGGTTCAAGGGCGACAGAAGTCTTTAGGTGGACTTTAACAAATGGGGACAACCCTATTGCTTCCAATAAACTGAAAACCGTGTTCTTGCTTCTGCTCTTCTTGTCTAGTTTAAAAACTCTGGGTTTGTGCTCTAAAGATTAGATTCCTCTCATTGCTAGTTTTACTTCATCTTAGCGCTGCATTTGGCACCATAGATCATGACCTGCTCAGATTGATTACAAAACTATACAGGTATTCAAGGGCAGGCTCAAAGATGTTTAGATCCTACCAGTCCAATCGCTACAATTTGGTTTGTTTACTTGGGTAGTGGTCCCATTATCACCAGTAAAATATGGAGTGCCACAAGGGTCCATCTTGGGGTCTTATTTTATATATACATGTTGCCCCTTGGTAACATTAGAAAATATGGGTTTAGCTGCCACTTAGATCTCAACGAGACCAGATGACATTACGTGTGTTAATGTAAAGGATTGCATGACCAATTTTCTCAAATTCAGATTAGTCCATTACTTACTGGGCCTAAAAAAGGTACACCAACTACAGTTTGCAACTAGATTGCTGTGCGGTTACTTTCTCTACAGCCAAAAATCTGGGCGGTATATTAGACCGCAACTTGTCTTTTGAAAGCTGTTTCTGATGCAGAAAAGCTAGTTCATGCAATCAGAACCTCTAGAATATTGTACTGCACTTCTACAATAGGTGGTTGTCCAGCATTTTCAATAAGCTACAGCTAGTCCAAAATGCTTACCATGTCAAGAAATTCTGATCATACTACCCCAATTTTACAGTCTCCGCAATGGCCACCTATTAAGGTCTGTTTAAGTTCCAAATTTATTACTTGACTAAGGCCCTAAATTGTTTAGCTCATTTTTTTTAACTAGTCTTATACCATGCTTCACTCTCTCTAAGGTCACAAAATGTTGGACTTCTGGTAGTTCCTAGGATAGTAAAGTCCACTTAAGGAGATTTATGCATTTGGCTTCCAAACTCTGGAATAGCCTTCATAATGTTCGGGGTTCAGACACACACCGTTTAAATTTAGATTAAAAACATGTTTTGCCAAGCATTTGTATAATGCATCTCATGATTTGTGACTGCAGTTGTATCTGATCAAATGTGCATTATTATTTGGCTTTGGTTAAAATAATTAATTTTACTTTGTTAGAACAGCATCTACGCTGATGTCTTTATTTGTTTCTGTTTTGCCATGAGATTTACATCCTGTGGTAACTAAGGTTTACACAACCTCCAGTCTGGATCCAGAACACCTTAGAAGAGATGATGCCAAGCCATCAGAAGACCTCAGATGATGCTAACCCTTAAACAACATACAGAACTACCAAATATTGTTACAAGTGTGATTGCATTATATAATTGCTGTTAAGAGTGTTCATCTGGTTGACTACGTCTTGTATTAATTTTTCAGAAAATTCCTGTTTTTTTTTTTTTAAATGCTATCAGCATGATAGACAAATGAACATACCAGACCGCTTTATTATGTGATAAGTGTATTTACACTATAAGCAGAGCTATGAACATTTGCACTTGTGCAATGGATATTTGAAAAAATAAGTGCATGGAAAAATGTTCCACTGTGCAAACGGAATCTTCTGTATGAAAGAACAGTCAGTAGTGCAAGTAATGAGTGTACATTTTTTGTTGTTGTAAATCAATGGGGCTCAGTGGGCAGAATTCAGTAAGGAAAAGACTTACAATACAAAAAACACAAGCGAGATTAGCTGCTGCGTGTGGACGCCCCGCCCTCTTGTTCCAGACTGCAGCAAAGTCAGATTGTGTCAGATTTCTGCTGATATTCAGAACTAGGGGTCCTCTCTAGAAGCTGATCCACCACCTGGTCTGGAAACGTACTGAATCTGGGTGACTGCAGTGACCATCTTATCTGGATACAGACTGGATCTGGTGGCCATTGTGACAAATCAAGTCTTAGACAGGGTTCTAGGTTATTACATGCATGTTTTTAGGTCCTATAATTAACAACTCAGTTTTTTTTTTAGAATTTATCAGTAAGAAATTAGTTGTCATCCAGTTTTTTATATCGACTATGCATACCTTTAGTTTTTCAAATTGGAATGTTTCGCCATGCCACGAAGAAATATAGAGCTGAGTATCATCAGCATAACAGTGAAAGCTAACACCATGTTTCCTGATGATATCTCCCAAGGGTAACATGTAAAGCGTGAAGAGTAACGGCCCTAGTACTGAGCCTTGAGGTACTCCATACTGCACTTGTGATCTATATGATACCTCTTCGTTCATTGCTACAAATTGATGGCGGTCATATAAGTATGATTTAAACCATGCTAATGCACTTCCATTAATGTCAACAAATTGTTCTAGTCTATGCAAAAGAATGTTGTGGACAATAGTGTCAAACGCATCGCTAAGATCCATTAGCACTAATAGAGAGATACAACCACGATCAGATGATAAGACCAGATCATTTGTAACTCTAAGGAGAGCAGTCTTAGTACTATGATATGGTCTAAATCCTGATTGGAAATCCTCACAGATACAATTTTTTTCTAAGAAGGAATATAATTGTGAGCATAATACATAGTATCTTGGACAGAAAAGGGAGATTTGAGAGCGGTCTGCAATTAACTATTTCTATGTGGTCAATTTGTTTTCAGAAACATTTCAAGAAATCAGATTCAAACACATACATACTAAACATACAGGTGTTATGTAACATACAAAAGTTTTTTTGTATGTTTTACATTTCTATTGCTTTTATTTATTTTTTGTTTAGTTTTAGATGTTTTCATATTAAACAAGTTATGACAATTGTTTTAATAAAAAAGTGACTGCATGTATCTGTTTAAGTTTCTTTAAAGTGTTAAAAGTTTAATTGCTTTTGCAAATCAACCCATTTTATTGTTCTAAATGTATAATTTTTAAGTTAAATAATTCATTTCACTTACATCTCCAATGTATCCCAGCAGCCACAAGAGAACGTCATGTTTCATGTGATGGTTTTGTGGATGCATCAAAATGTATTGCTAGTCACTGTTAGATGTGGAGACTTAATACATCTGAAATATTTATAGTTCCTTAATCTTTCTAAGAAAAATGTTGCCAATATGCTGATCAATATCTCTCACTATGAAATCTCCAGACATTACTAGGATTGGTGTGTATTCTTTTTTTCTACTCATTTATATGAGTATTTAGGTATGTATGACATTACCATTAAACCATAGGGACTGCACTAAAAACTAAACAAAAATGATTCATGAATATTTATGATTATTGATGAATACTTTTTTTATAAACACAGATACTTTTTAGATGCTATTTACTATCTTTAATGGCAAAATGTTGTGTTTTATATAAAATAGTGAGCAAATGAATATTACAAGCTCATATTCACATGTAGCTTTCTACTGGTTAGTGATGTTCTGGACTTTGGGGATGAATAAATTCTACAAGCCCAGAGGAGAATCAAAGTTAATCAATTAAGCTGAAAGGGGAGGAGCCACCTTAATTCAAAGCTCTACTAAATAGCAAAGCCAACACTGATGTGTATTGTAGCATTGTGCCAAACTTTGTTAGGATGGGGTTCTTGCAAGGTGTGTTAGTGCTGGTTGTGATTGTGGCTTTTGACCTGAAGAGCGCATTGGGAAGTTTGAAACACCGTCAAAGTCCAAGCAGCACAAAGCCGCAATCAGCTCCAGCTTCCAGAGTTCCTGATCTTTCTTCTCAAGGGTTCTTGAGTCCTTTCCAAAAGGCTTCTCAACTTCCGAGTCTTGACTCTAGAAAATTTGCAGAAGACCCTCTTGGTCTTCAGGAGAAGCAGCTGTTGCAGGGTCCAGTCAAGCCTTTGGACTGGAAGTATCCCATCATTCCAGAGGAGCAACGTGAGTTGGCGGTGAACTTCCAGTTGAAGCAACCTGTGACTCCCAGTAATGTGGCTGTTCAATGCAGTGAGAGCCGGGTTCTTGTGGAGGTAAAGAAGGATATGTTTAGCAATGGTCAACTGATCCAGCCATCTGGTTTCTCTATGGGAGGCTGTCCTGTTGTTGGTGAGGACTCTGCCTCTGGGGTGCTCATCTTTGAATATGAACTACAGGACTGCAATAGTGTGCTGATGGTAAGAACTGTTACATCTTACTGGATTAACCAATAAAAATAGTTTTTGTCAGTTGTTACTTCAGTGTTTAACACCACCGAGCCTTTCAGCTTGTAAGATCTGATAACCCAAAGCTGCTTTGGGGAGCCAAAAGTAACTCTATGGCATTGCTGCTAAAATTATTTTTTAATGTTTAAGTGTAGTTGAACAGAACCCACTTGCTAACATCGTCCATGTCTTACAGATGACTGAGGAGGAGCTTGTCTACACCTTTGCTCTTACCTACACTCCTGTGGCATTTGCTGGCACTCCGATTATCCGTACTGAGGGTGCAGTTGTTGGCGTTCAATGCCACTATCAAAGGTCGGTGAGTTAATGTCACTTTCAGCATGGCTTCTTGAGGTGGTGCGACTGGAAGCCTTTATTTGGTACCTTCTTGAACTGCAGATTGTGTAATGTGAGCAGTAATGCTTTGAGGCCAACTTGGGTTCCTTATGCTTCAACGGAGGTTGCCGAAGATGTCTTGGTGTTCTCCATGAACCTCATGCTGGGTTTGTGTAGTTTCTTTAGATCTTAAGCCTTGTGAAATGAGGCTGTGAATAAACCGTTCTTTCCTCTTGCAGATGACTGGGCCAATCAGAGGCCTTCAAGTGTGTACTACTTGGGTGACACCATTAATATTGAGGCATCTGTGAAGGTGTACAACCACGTCCCCCTGCGTGTGTTTGTGGACCACTGTGTGGCCACCCAAGGACCTGATGTGACTTCTGTTCCAAGATATTCCTTCATTGAGAATCATGGGTAAAGTCCTGTCACTTGACTCCCTAGAACTGATTGCATTTGTTCAGTGAGCACTTGATCCCTGAAATTTGGGTTGACTCCAGTGACCAGGTTTAGCTCCTCTTTCCAAGTGCTTCCCATCGCTGAGAATGACTGCCCTAATGTACGTACTATCATCCTAAATGGTATGTGAGATTAAATTAGTCTTGGAGCATAACTAGTTCACAATGTCTCCCAAAAGTCCCTGGACGTTCTGTTTTTCGGTTTGAGGCGTAAACCTGTCTACTAATTGCTAATGTTGTGCACAGTCTCTTGTGCTCTGTAGTAGGAGTTCATATCAAACCAATTCCTAGGCAGTGTTCTAATCCCGAACATTGTTGATGTGGGCCACTGGTTCTAAGCCTTCTCTAGTATGTTCTTAAATGCATGCAAAAATTGGCAGTTTATTACATGAAGACTGCGGCTGCCAGACCAAGTAGTACAAATTTAAATGGTATACGGTGACAGGCCAGTTTACAGTGCATGTAACTGTGAGAGAAGTCTGTAAAGGACTATGTTGTGTGACCATTTGTCCCAAAGTAGCCACACTGAGATGCAGCATGGGTCATGGCACTTGATGAATTAAGTTGGTGTTCTTGAGCTCCTCTTTACCCACTTTGTCCCTGAGAATTAGGGTAAGGTCTGTTGACTTGCTGCTATAGACTCTTTGAATTGTCACCCACTCTTTATCAGGTGCCTTGTGGATGCCAAGGCTACGGCTTCCAGCTCCCACTTCTTGCCTCGGACCCAGGAAGACAAGATCCGGTTCCAGCTGGAGGCTTTCATGTTCCAGGGAGGATCCAGTCCTTCTGTACGTACTATATTGACTGAATCTGAGTCCTCTTCCCATCTGCTCTGGTTTTGTGAACCCTTACTGGTGTCTCTTGCAGATCTACATAACGTGTACCGTGAAGGCCACTCTTGCTTCTGCACCCAGTGACGCTCTCCACAAATCCTGTTCCTTTTCCAACGGGTATGTTCATGCTGCTTAAGAACATGATGAAGCTGCCGTGTCTGATTGTTCTTGTTGCAGGTGGCTTGCTGCTGATGGGAACCACCAGGTTTGCGCTTGCTGTGACTCAACATGTGGTCCTGAAGGGGGACGTGATGCTCCTATTGGGGGTAGGTAGCTGCTTTAAGATTGCTTCTGACACTTCATGTGCTCTACTTGACTTGGGGATTTGCCTTTTTCAATAGGTGTTCAGTGGGAAGGCAAGGCCTCCCTCGGTCCTGTAATGGTTCAAGGGCGACAGAAGATTCTAGCCGGACCCCAATAAATGGGGAAAACCCAATTGGTGACTCTCAATAAATGGGGAAAACCTTTATCTTGTCTAGTTTTACAAACTTGGATTTGAGCAGTAAATGTGGGGAAATTGGGAGTCCTACTGGTCCCTTTACTTTTTCTAGAAGGAAAAGCAGTCCTCCGTAGTAAAGTCAACATAACCTTTAAAGAGACCTACTGTGAACTTGGTTTAATCTCTACCCCAAGAGTTCTACTTGAACATCCACTTCCCGGAAGCACTGCATAATTTTTTTTTTTTTTTTTTTTTATGCATCTTATGTTTTGAACCAATTGCTTTCTATATGTTGGTTAAATCCAATTGGATTGTGTTACTTCTCCTTGCATAAATATAATTTATTGCTTTTTAAGTGTACTTCCCAATATCCCTTGACCGTCCATATCGCTTGCTCCGAAGTGTAACTACCAGCGATTTGGGCACTCATTCACTGGGTGAGCAACTAATGCAATGCTGCATTCCTCGACTGAAAACCATTCGTCCACTTTTTGGTTGACCTGAGGGGGAGCACATTATCGGCTAACTTTCATTTTAGTATACCATTGCTTTAAACCTAAACATATATGCAGAGTCTTGTTCAAAGGCACTATTTAATTTTTTTTGGTCCAAGTCCTGTTTTACTATTAAAATCAAAGGGGAAAAAAGCAGTGCAATTTACATAAAAGAAATATATGTAATTGAAAGTGTTGGTTGTACGGAATTATATTGTGGGGAGAAAGGATGATGTATTTCTGAATTTCAATAAGGGGATGAGATTTCTTTCTCCTGACCGTAATAAATTTGAGGCCAAGTAGTTTAATTATGAAACAAGGCAGAAAGGTTTAATTGTCCCGGAATCTCTCGCTCTCTCTCGCCTGCCTTTTTGGGTTTTGGTTAAACTGTAACAATCTTTTGTTTTGCAAAGGACAATCTTGTGCATCTGAATATCATGAAACATTTATTTAAAAACTGAACCTATCCACAGGTTGAGCTCCTTCAACAATGGTTTAATCAGCATTTATGTCAATAACTATGAGGTAAAAGTCATTTAAGTGTTTGGAGTAAACGGTTGTAAAAGCGCAATGTTGGTCTCAAACCTTTTCGTAATTCATGTTGAGTTTTGTTGGGTTAGCTTCAGACGAACTGCTGCGGTGTTTGAGGTTTGCTGATGTGAGTGGACAATGATCAGTGTTCATCTGAACTGGAAAAACAAACTTAAAGACAATTAATGAACAAAGCTGAAAACTGGACTGGAAAAGCCCTTCTCAGAGCTGCTTTTTGGAATACATGTATATTATTTAGCAGATACTGTTTATATTGGTGACTATTAAGTGTGCTTTACTTTTAACCACATTACAGTAAAACTGCTGTTCACCCCAGATGGAATCCCATCTGTTTTGGTTTTGTAGAGTGAGATCTCAGCCTCCGCCATTGCCACCATCATCATGAGTGATTTACAGCTGTCAGAAGAGCTAAATTATATCCCATTGTAAACAACTTTATTTTTCATTCAGAAAATGAATTTTCTCAATTGTTAAAGTAATGATTTGTGATTCTATCCTTTTGCAGGATTTAAAGTTTTACACAGTACAGATGTGACAGCACTGACAAATTTACATTAAAAGTGATTTTATTATTATATGCTATTATATAATTAAAGTTTATATTTATAAAAATGAATAGTATTGTACTATTTTTAATCAGCTTTGAAATTTTGTTTAGGTTTTAATTTTTTTTTATTTATTTTTTTGTTCGTAAATTAATTTCACTTACATCTCCAATGTATCCCAGCAGCCACAAGAGAGCGTCATGTTACAAGTGATGGGTTTGTGATTGCATCAAAATGTATTGCTGGAATAATCTTAAAGATGGATGGATTTTAAGAGATTCACAGTTTTGTCTCAGAACATCTAAAAAGTTTCAATCACTGTTAGATGTGGAGACTTAATGCATCTAAAATATTTCTAGTTCCTTAATCTTTCACAATTTTTTTTTTAAATATACTGATGAATATACTCAGAATGAAATCTCCGGACATTACAAGGATTGACATCCATTGAAGTAAAAAAAATTACAATAAAAGGTACAAAAAAAGTTTAATCCCACTTACTGTACCTGAACAAATACAGGTGTCTTCCGGGCTGCTTAGTCCCTCCATTTAGCCAATTTACTATACAGGTGCATCTAAAAACATTTTAATATCATGAAAAAGGTCTTTATTTTTTGTAATTTAATTTAAAAAAGCAAACTTTCTTATATTCTAGATTCATTGCACTCAACCTGATACATTTCAAGAGTTTTTTTATTTTTATTTATTCTGATGGTTTAAGACAGGGATAGGCAACTCCAGTCCTGGAGGGCCACTGTCCTGCAGAGTTTAGCTCCAACCCTAATTAAACACACTTGAACAAGGCAATCAATGTTTTCGGGATTACTAGATAGATACAGGCAGGTGAGTTTTTATGAGGGCTGAAGCTAAACTCTGTAGGATAGTGGCCTTCCAGGACCGGAGTTGACTATCCCTGGTTTAAGACTTACAGTTTAGGAAAATTAAAAATTCAGTATCTCAAAAAAATAATAATATTCCATTTTGAGGTTGATTAGTTTGATTCATTTTGAATATAAATACTGGGCACCTCTTGAGCTAGTTTAGAATATGCAACCACAATTATGGGAAAGACTACTGAATTGACAGTTATTCAAAACAATCATCAACAGCCTCCACAAGGAGGTCAAGCCACAGAATGCCATTGCTGAAAGGGCCGGCTGTTCACAGAGTGCTGTATCAAAATATAGTCATAGAAAGTTGACTGGAAGGAAAAAGTGTGGTAAGAAAAGGTGCAAAAGCAACAGGGATGACCACAGCCTTGGAAAGATTGTCAGGAAAAGCCGATCCAAGAACTTGGGAGAGCTTCACAGGGAGTGGACCGAAGCTGGAGTCAGCACATCAAGAGTCACCACACTCAGACGTCTTCAAGTAAAAGGCTACTGCTGTTACATTCCTAGAACCAAGCCACTCCTGAACCAGAAAAAACGTCAGAAGCATTTTACCTGGGGTAAGGAGAAAAAGAACTGGATTGTTGCTGTGTGGTCCACAGTCCTCTCTTCAGATGAAAGTAGATTTAGCATTTCATTTGGACATCAAGGTCAGGAGTCTGGAGGAAGACTGGAGAGGCACAGAATCCAAGCTGCTTGAAGTCCAATGTTAAGTTTCCAAAGTCAGTGATGATTTGGGTGCTCTGATGTCTGCTGGTGTTGGTCCATTGTGTTTTACCAACTCCAAAGTCAATGCAGCCATCTACCAGGAGATTTTGGAGCACTTTATGCTTCTATCTGCTGACAATTTTTATGGAGAGGACTTTAGCACCTGCCCACAGTACCAAAACCACTTCCAAGAAGTTTGCTGACCATGATATTACAGTGCTCTACTTCCGATGCAACTCACCTGACCTGAACCTCGCAGAGAATCTATGGGGTATTGTGAAGAAGAAGATAAGTAACAACTGACAAACAATACAGAGGAGCTGAAGGCTGCTATCAAAGACACCACTGAACTCTGAACCCCCTCCCCCTTGTTTGCCCCCCCCCAGCTCCCACATCCCCAGGTCCTTCCACTCCACACTCCCACTTACAAACTGTGACCTGCACCAGACACTTTGTGCAGCATTGGTCTGCTCACTACATCATTCAACTACCTCTTCAGTCAGTTTAAATAAAGAAATGCTCTCTGTGGTTTTTGTCACTTTAAGTCTGATTAAGCTCTTTTGCACTACAATCATTTTATGCACTCTGGCATGTGCCTTGTGCTGCCTGAACCCCCTCTCAACCTTACCTCCCCATTCCCATCTTTTGCCCCAGACACCACTGAACTCTGAGCCCCCACCCCCTTGTTTGCATCTTATTTTTAAGAGTGTAGTTGAACAGAAACCACTTGGTAACAACTTCCTTCTGTTAAATGTAGGGAAACTGTAATTTAGCTGTTCTTATTCAGGTTCAGGAAGAGAAAAGCTCTTTTCTCAGTAGGGAAATTTACCTCCTGTGAACTCAAGGTTTAGAGAAATCCCCAAGTGGGAGAACTACACTACCCCATGATGCTCTAAAGAGCTGCACCAATCTGAATTGTCAAACTCTACAGAGAATGTTAATTTCCTTTTCCTGCATTTTTTTTTTTTTTTTTTTTTTGCATATTCCAAGCAGTTAACTTAGGATAATTGTTTTTCTCCTATGGAAAAGTGATGGGTACTAATGCATTTCTTCAGTTATTGGAAGTTCTTATCCCTATTTAAAGTTGGGTTCCCAATATGTTTTTTCTTTTTCTTTTTAGACCAGGGTGGAGAATTATTTGTTGAATAAGAATGCTGTATGAAGCACACTCCAAGTTTTCAACCTGTAGCACCAACTTTGGTTCAACATTTCCCACTTTTGGGGTTCTCCACCTTCATTTGGGTTATTTGTAGGTCTTAAGCATTTTAATATGGATGGCATGCATCTACTTCAAAGTTCAGTTTAACATTTAGAGTGGCAAACTTGCAGAACCTGTACTGATATAATTGGTTGTGTCCAGTAGCAGGAGATCTGTTATAGTTCCTTAAGATCATTGGTTGCATAACAATGAACCTTAATGTATTTTAATCAAAGATGACCTTTTAAATTCTGTTGGTTGGCATTATTCATGCAACATCTCAGGCATTTTGTTTCATGTTTCAGTATGTCAGTATCTGAGTGTTGTTAAGACACCATTTTAATGCTTCACAAACAGACACATGCTCAGTAAAAGACAGACACTACTCGCTTAAGGGTGTTTTAATTATATTTATTTTTTTGTATGTAAAATGGAGTTTTGTTGTGTAAGTCATGCGGAAATAAATGGACTTCCCAGGCCTCAGGTTATGAGCTCATTACTTTTTTCCTTTTTGTTGGTCAGATCCTTTTTTCCCATGTTCACCTCCTTTCCCGTGTTCACCTCCTTTCCCGTGTTCACCTCCTTTCCCGTGTTCACCTCCTTTTCCGTGTCCTTTCCCTTTCCCTTTGCCCTTTCCGTGCTTCTTTAAGTAGAAGTAGAATTAGACTTGCAGTATATCATTGCATATGTAATGCAATAAGTGCATTATTACTATTATTTTCACCATTAGAGATGGTTTTTACCTTTCCACCTTCATCTCCTGAGCTCTGTGAGACAGAAAATATGATAATAAGTTTACCATACAACGGAGAATTACTAACTATAACTATTTGTTTAAAATTGTAATTGATGTGTAGAAATGTACAGAGCGTTATACCTCAGAACCAGAATCTTCGCCCTCCTGCAATACAATACGGTCAGTGTATTATTTGTTAAAATCAGCCTTTAATGTACTTGTATAATTGATATGCATACTTAAAATGCACATTTGTATATTTAAGCAGAATTATAAATATCTTACCTTTTTTGGTTCTGCAGGAGAAATTTGGAAAACAAATATAAGCATAAATAATTCTTCTGGTAACATTTATTCAAATGCTATCACAAAAAGTGTAAACATTTTAAACTTAATAAAATGTCTTCCGGTGCCACAAATAGAAAGACGTCAGTATATCAGAAATATCACTTACTTGGATCACTCATGTTGAGATTTTCAGATATTCAACACGTCCGTAACACTAAACAATGAAAAAAAAAACGGTAAGCAAGATTCTCTTTGCATGCATGCTCATGTTATATTTATTTTGATGCTTCGTAAGATAAAATCCTTGCCAATGAGTTTTCTAAATGAACAATGAGCGAATTCAGTAACTGAATCAATCTGTTTTGTTAGTTGCCATCAAGTGCTCACATGAAGCATGCATTTGACAAGTATCTGTCGCAGTTATTAAATTAGGAATGTCTTACCTCTTGTCTCGTCTTGCTCTCCAGTGTGGAAATGCCGTTTTCTTCCTTGTATTTATACTTTAGATCCGCCCTCAGGTGACACATATACCTGCTCATGTGCACCCAAGGGTGGATAAACGAGTCTGTGGGCTCACATTAAAACATTAGACTAAGAATCGTGAGTTAACTAAAGAATATTTTAGACATCCACTGCATTTGCTGAATGTGTGTGTCTTAAATGATCACTGATTTAAGTATTTGATTGGCTGATGCACCGAATACTGAATAAAAACAGTAATTTCCTCTAAAATAAAAAATGGCACAATCCAAAAGAAATTTGATCATTGCATGAGTTTCAACATAAATGTTTGATTATGGTATAAAATGGTGTAGTTGTTTTTTGTTCATGGTGATAGGAATGTTATCACCCCATTGATGCAGTCCGGATGAAGGAACGCCCAAAACATTTTGGCAGGTACACAGAAACAGACAGTTGAAGGAATCGTAATTATGCCCTGTGTTTCCACTTCACTTCTCAAACCAGAAAGTCTACAAAAGTTTGTAAGATCTTGTGAGATGTCAGCCCAGTTGAACTAAACAGTTTGTTTTAATGAGAAATGTAAGAAGATGCATTTAAAAAAAAAAAAAATTGAGAAGATGCAAGCAAACCTAACAAATTTAAATTAATATTTTTTCATAATGCAATTAATTTTTTCATTAAATTGAATTATATTAAGCATAAAAATTAAGCATCAAGGCATGAAACAGTGGCTTAAAAAATATATTTGGACAGTAGAACTATTAAAGAAATAGCAGATGATGTTTGTGGATGAAGTTTGCTTTGATATATATGTATTTTTTGGTGTGCGTAAAGTGCTCTCTTTAAAGTATCTGAAATACTAAGACAACAAATATCTGTTATCTAGTTCAAAAGAGAAATCACAAATAAATGAAGTAGTGCTTAAATGGAGACTGATGTGTCTCAAACTGGAAAATAAAGTGTAAAAATGAAGCAAGGTGATAAAGTTTGATTCTTGTAAGCCAGCACATGTTGAGCTTTAACTGAACACTGAATGGTTTGTATGACTAATCTTCTTCAGGAACATAAAGCATTGGGTGTTTGCTCTGTTAATCTGGAGTCACTGTTAAAAGGTGAATGAAAGGTTTGTACAACCATCATCTCTAAATGGTTTAATAAAGGATGTTATGACCAGATAATGAACATTACAAATTTATCATCTTTATCATCACAGATTGCCCACACTGCAAAATAGATTTTCTTAGCCAGTATATATATATATATAAACGATAAGGATTCGGTTTAGAACTACACTACAAACACAAATAAAATGTTAAAACTACAAATATGGTGGATGTGTGTGACCAATGGTTAGGTAGAGATGTTTAGATAAAGGGGAGTGAGATTCTAAAAAAAAAATATATATAACAATTTTTTACTATTTTGCAAATGTACTTCCTGAACTTACAACGTAAGCAAGAATATTCTAGTTATGACTAGTGAAAGATGGGTTGAGCACTATGACCAGCATTATCAACAACAAATGTCGAGTCACTCCTTAAACTCCTCTCACTCCTCTGATTGGTCGCTCATGGGGGCTTGTCAGGTTTATTTTTAAAAGTTCTCGATGTTTCCAAAAGCCTCACATTGCAGCATACTTGCTCTCTCGTTTTTTCACATTCAATGTACGCCTATAAATGTTTTCGATACTCATTTGGTAGCTCAAATTTATCAGCAATTTATAAATACTTGTTTGCATTAGTTTCTGATGTTAAACATTTTGAAACTACAGTTCACTGCATACAAGTATAAAACATTATGATATATATATATATATATATATATATATATATATATATATATATATATATATATTGTTTTGTATAGCACAACTATTTAAATAGGTATGGATTCTAAATGTAAGATGATACTATAAAACTATCAACTACTCAATAAACTATTTTATTTCATATCATTTCATCATTTAATTTAATATGCATGTTGTTCAGTGTTGTGATACACCTGTGTGTTTTGCATTGCATTTTTATGAGAAATCACAAATATATAACAGTGTTTGATATGCACAAAGAGCAGGGATCTCATTGCACTGAAATATAAAGCGACAGTGCCATCTGAATCTCTTTTGTAAAAGCTTGCATACACATGCTTAGTGTTTATGAGATGACCGGTCATGCAGCAAAACACTATAGTTTCCCCTCGAGCTAGGGTGTGGTCTACGCTGAATTCTTCAGGTGCGGCTGTACAAACACAGACATAATTTGCTGCATATTAATGCAAGCCAAAATCACACATTGACATTCTATATGCTGAACTAAACCACATATACAGTAGAACATTTAACAGTTTCCTCCCACAGGCGTAATCTCTTTCATCATTTGCACTTTGGCCTCATTACTCACGCTCTTTATTGTGATGCTCTGTTGTTGTATATATTGCCAACCCAGATAGCACACGAACGTTTGCGAGATGTCTGTTAAAGATCGCTTCATCTGGAAAGCATCTGCTGTGTACAAACATCTGATAGATGTTTTTAAGATGCAGAGGTGTGAAGTATTTGAATAAATGTAATTAATTACTGTACTTGAGTTTGTCCGAGCATCAAAGATATAAGCAACCCTTACTCTCTACTTCACTACACTTTTGAATAAGCATCTGCACGCTTTACTCCAATACATTTGAGTTACACATTAAACTTTGCATGGCACCCAGCTTTTTCTGAAGTAGTTTAGTTCTGCTACAATAGAAGGGATATCGCCGACTACAGGGCACTGAAAGTACTGTATCTTGTGTGTTTTTCCCTTACTCATCCAAGCTTGTCAACAGGGCTACTTTACAAGGATGTGAGCTCCTTAGCAAGTAGCTTTTTATTTTTTTATTTTATTGTATTGCAATTTTGAGGTTTTCGGTTTTATTTTGGTTTTAGAACATATATGTGATTGCTCTCTTCACAAATTAATTATTTCTTGTTTTATTACATGTTCTTTGTGCCCCGTTTTGGACTTTTATGTCACTTCCTGTCTCCCTATTTGTAGTCCGTTGCAATGCTTGATTAGTCTCCTCAGGTTTTTGTCTTGTTATCCCCCTGTGTTTATATATCTTCAGTGTTTCTTTTGGTTCATGTAAGTTGTTGAATTAAATGGTTGTTTATTTGTCTGTCATGCTGTTCTTTGTTCCCTTTTGGTTTAATAAAACTAGTTTTTTCCATCAAATAATACCTGCACATAGATCTTTGCCTCAGCCTGTTTTCCTCAGCTTCTCCACAACATTACAGATTGTTTTAGTGATGGCGAAGTGAAGCATTCTGAACTAATGGCTTTCTTCACTATTGTATCGAAAAAAGGTTCATGACAGGAAGCTTTTTAAAACAGTTTATGCTGTGGCCATCTAGTGGTCATAAAAATAAATAACACCTTCCAAAATGTAATGTTCCATTAAAGCCAGTAGTTTCTATGACTGATATATATTACAATATTTTATGTAAATAATGTTTATTGTCAAAGTCATTCGTTTGTGTCTGTGTACTGGCACTCAGTCCTTACACTGATATTTCATGGCCAAAAGTCATTTTTGACTTCAATAATTAAATTACTATACAAAAATACAAATTCTAACACATTGGAATGTAATTATGTAACATTATAATGTAAAGGAAATGCTGATACTGATGCTTTGAAGCTTCAGTCTTGAACATCCCAAAATACAATTTTTCACTTTCATGTCCCTTTAACACATGCATCTTAAACATAGTCTATAATTAATACGAGTAAAATACTTAAGTAGCCTATACTGGTCAAATCAGACACTCTAAGAGTTGTTTTGGACCATTATCTAATTTTCACTGTAGCTATCTATACTTAACTCAAGTATGTTTTTTTAGGTCCTCTTCACACCTATCATCTTAAAGACATTTTCTAAACGTCTATTAGACATCTGATAGGAAACGTCCTCTAGAATGCACTTGTAGATGTAAATGCATGACGTCAAATCGACGTCAATGAGATATAATGGTGTTGCTCAGAAGACTAAATGAAGGGCTTTATTTTTTTTATTAACGTTATTTTTGGTTTACTAAAAAAAACAAAAAACAACAACAACAACAACAAAAACATATAACGTAAGAAAATTAGGGTGAGTGTTTAATTGCCCATTATTGTCAATTAATATGTTAAGCCAAATCCTATTTTTATTATTATAGTAATTATGAGTGATAGTACCACTGTGCCATATAAAACACTGGTAACAGATTAGATTAAGGTTCATATTTTAGCATTACTTTAGTTAACATTTACTAAGTGTGAACAAAACTTCTACGTCATTTATTAATCTTCGTACATTTAGCCTACTAATGCATCATTAAAATCCAACGCTGTGCTTGCTAACATTAGTTAATACACTGTGGATTAACATGAATGACTGTATTTTCCTTAACCAACATTAACAAAGAATAATAAACAATGTAATAAATGTATTGTTTGTACATGTTAATACATTCACATTAAGTTGAACCTGTGTTTTTATAAAAGTGACCAAGCAATGCTAGTTTTTATTTTTATTTTTGGCCAAAGCATTTACTAGTTATATAAGGACACTGGAACAAATACATAAATAAATAAATAAATAAATAAATAAATAAATAAATGAATAAATAAATTCCCCCCAAGTTTTTCAAATAAATAACATGGGACCATATTAAAAAAGTATGATTTATGAAAAATATTGGTTAAAAGGTTTTTTAAGCCAATTATTTATTTATTTATTTATTTTTGTGATTCATTTTTGTGATTTTATTTTTGTGATTTATTTATTCAAATGATTCGCGAAACCGCTACGAACTCCCGAACTGACTCAAATGATTCGCGATCCTCAAACTGACTCAAATGATTCGCGATCCCGCTCCAACTCCCAAACTGCTTCAAATGATTTGCGATCCCTAAACTGACTCAAGTGATTCGCAATCCCGCTACGAACTCCCGAACTTATTCAAATGATTCGCGATCCCCAAATTGACTCAAATGATTCGCGATCCCGCTACGAACTCCCGAACTGATTCAAATGATTTGCTATCCCCAAATTGACTCAAATGATTCGCGATCCCGCTACGAACTCCCGAACTGATTCAAATGATTTGCGATCCCCAAACTGACTCAAATGATTGGCGAACCCGCTTCGAACTCCCGAACTGACTCAAATGATTCGCGATCCTCAAACTGACTCAAATGATTCGCGATCCCGCTCCAACTCCCAAACTGCTTCAAATGATTTGCGATCCCTAAACTGACTCAAGTGATTCGCAATCCCGCTACGAACTCCCGAACTTATTCAAATGATTCGCGATCCCCAAATTGACTCAAATGATTCGCGATCCCGCTACGAACTCCCGAACTGATTCAAATGATTTGCTATCCCCAAATTGACTCAAATGATTCGCGATCCCGCTACGAACTCCCGAACTGATTCAAATGATTTGCGATCCCCATATTGACTCAAATGATTCGCAAAACTGCTACGAACTCCCGAACTGATTCAAATGATTTGCGATCCCCAAACTGACTCAAATGATTCGCGATCCCGCTACGAACTCCCGAATTGACTCAAATGATTCGCGATCCCGCTACGAACTTCCGAACTGAATCAAATGATTTGCGATCCCAATACACATAATGCTATAAAAGTGTGCACATGGAGAGAAATAAACAGCAGATGTTCATGTTAACAACTTCTTTAACTTGAGCAAACGCTGCTAATACACATACATTTGTTAATAAAGTAAATAAAACGAAAACATGAATGTATTAATGCTACTGAATAAAAATAAACAATCCACTCGAAAGTCTCTGCTCATCATGACAGGACCTGGATTTTTTTTTTTTTTTTTTTTTTTTTATTGTGAATGCAAACAATACAAAGATGACATCAATTATATACAACTTTGTGTAGAGTACACAATATGTATCAACAATATGTCATCTGATGACAGGACCTGGATCAGTGAGCTGCCTCTCGGGCCGATGACGTCAATTCCATGGAGGCATGTTGAACACGCCCCCGTCAATTGACTCCGCCCCCACGTCAAAACAGTGCCACAAAGAGAGATGTGCAGAAAAGTGAAGCGCAAAGGAAAAATGGTATCGCAAGCTCAAACTAGACTGATGAGCAAAATAAAAGCAGCATTGCAAATAAATTAATAGATATGACCATGGAAAATCTGTATTGCAAAATCATTGCTTTCGCGCTGTTTCATTTGTTTTGCAATTCTTAATTTTTGTTTGCAAAAAGCAAACGTATTTTCCTCAATACTTTAAATAAAATGTTTTAAATTTGTTTTTGTTTTTATTGTTTTTGTATATTTTAAACAAGGTAAATATTTCTGATTTATTAAAATAAAAAGTCACATACATGGATTTTTCTGGGCTAAGCCCCGGATCTCCACTCACCCTAGAACCACCCCTGTCTCAGATTAAGCATTTCAGATATTTAAAAATACAATTACATTTTTTTTTTTTTTTTTTTTTTTTTTTTTTTGAGCAAGTGTAAATGTTTTAATCATTCACATGTAAGTAAAATACTTCAAATACACTGTGTTTGTCTGCTCAGTTGTAAACAAGTTTGATATGCAACAAAAACTATTTTTCCCAGTCTATATATAGGCTAGATTTTTACCTTTTTTTTTTTACATTTTTTATAAGTGTCTTCTGTTCATCACGACTGCATTTATTTGACCAAAAAAAAAAAAAAAAAAAAAAAAAAACGGTAATATTGTGAAGTATTATTACTATTTAAAATACTGGTTTTCTTTTTTAATATACTTTAAAATATAATTTATTTATGTGATCAAAGCTGTATTTTCAGCATCATTACTCCATCATTTCGTTGCTTAACATTTTTATTTAATAAATTAATAAAATACATTTGTATTTATTTGTAAAATAAATAAACATATAATTATATATATGTTTATTTATTTTACATTTTATGATTTGATCAATTCCTCATTTTTAGAAAGTGTTTAATTTACAATTGTTTTGTATTTATTCTTAATTTATTTATACTGCATTTTTATGATTTAATAAATTTTTTGAAAGTGTTTAGAATTTATTTTTTATTTATTCTTTGTTAATTTATATAGCATTTTTATTATTTAATTAATTGCTATTTAGTTTTATAATTTATTTATTCACTATTTATCATTTTTATAATCTTTTTAGAAGTATTTTATTTTATTACAATTTATCATTTTCATTTATTTAGCTTTTTTTATGATGCGATTATCCTTCCAACCCTTGTTTTAACCCTTTCCTATTAAGCAACAGCATAAGTGCGTTTTTGAATGAACTGTTCCTTTAAATTGACTATTGAGGCAGTTTTTCAAAGAGACAAATGCACCCATAGTTGAAAAAAAACACTCTTGATTTCAAAATGTATTTCTTGAAGTTCTGCAATAATAAAAATGTACTGATTTGTGGAGTTCCTCAGGGGTCTGACAGCAGACGTGGGTGGGGTGGGCGAGTGAGGGGTAATTTTAACTATGAGTGAGAGCTTAGAGAGAGAGAGAGAGAGACTGCGCCGTACGGGCGAGCAGCAGTAGGGCTTTTCTTTGCATTCAGAGATCTTGGCTCGCAGCCCAGCTGGTGTTTTTGTAATCAAGGCATGATCCGGGACTCCATGCGCTTCTTCCCCGAGCCGCGTCGGCTGCCTGCCGCTTGGAAGGATCCCAGATTTCCCTTCTGACATGAACAGAGCTGTGAGTGCCACTGATTCTCATTCCTCCACTTGCTTTTTCTCACTCTTTTGTACACATCTTTCCTTTTCCAGCAGTCTGAGGATGAGGATGGTCGCTGGATCAAAGCTGAAGAACGAGGCCTCGGTTTAGACACGAGAGCGTCCGTCAGCTGAGCGTTAGAGCCGCTGTGTTGGGCTTTTTGACATGTGATCCGTTCGGATGAGTGGGAAGCGGCGGCTGGAATGTTCCCTGTCCTTTTGCAGCACTGATGATTCACGCTGGCTCGTATTGCGCTGGATTTTCCTCCGTGTGTTTGTTTTGGTCCCCTGACAACCGAAAGTCTCTGTGAGTTCTCTGCGCACTTCTCAAAATGTTCCTTTCAAACGATCCTTTATTGTGCGTTGAACACAGAAAGAGATTTTGTTGAAGTTTACACGAAAAAGAATATTTGCTGACTCGCCTTCAGACCATCTGAGATTGTTTCTTCATCAGATTTAGAGAAATGTAGCATTGCATTGGGTATCTCAGCAGTGAATGGGTGCCGTCAGAATGAGAGTCTGATAAAAACATCCCAATAATCCACAGCACTCCAGTCCAGCAATGAACATCTGGAGAAGACAAAACCTGAAACACATCCAGCATTAAGATGTTTATAACTCAAATATGAATCCATAATACACTTCCTCCAGTGAAAAAGTGTTCTGGTCTGAATCAGGAGAGAAATCTGCACAGATCAAGCAGCGATTAAACAGATCTAAACTAATGTGTGTCTGGATTTTGATGTGAGAGACAACAAGAGATGCACTTTTTCACTGGAGGAAGCGTTATTATAGATTATTGTGATGTTTTTATCAGACTCTCATTCTGACGGCACCCATTCACTGCAGTGCATCCATTGAAGAGACACTGATGCAATGCTACATTTCTAAAAACCATTTTTGGCTTTCGTGTTCCACAGAGGAGAGAAAGTCAAACTTGTTGTTTGCAAATATGTTTTTTAGCCACATGTGAATTATTAGTCTGCGTGTTTTTTCACCCAGACCTCTCGGTCCGGTCACACACAATGTGTCGGTGTGTTTAGTGAAACAGGAATGCTGGGAATCCTAACAAAGTTAAGATGTTTGGTGTCGTCTGAAGCAGGACTTATTCGGTCAGACTCTCTTTAAACAATCACAGTGCAATGAATGTAGATCTGTTTATTACACTGAGATAAGGAATTAATTTATCTTCTTTGATTTGGCGAACTCTCTCTATTTCTGTTTATCACAGAAGGCCGAGCTGCTGAATAATGAGTGGGTGTTACTATGTAAATATATGCGGGGATATGTTAATGAGCTCATGGTTGTGACATCATAACATGGACATTTCTGAAGGAGATTGTGGAGGAGAACTGCATTTTGATTGGTGAAGTGAACTCCTTTCTGCAGATATTTCAATGTTTCTGTATTGATATTGTTTTAAGTCACGAAGCAGGTTTGTGTTCCTGAATTTGACGATGAATAACTTCAGCACAGTTTGCAGAGATATTAATAATAGTGCATTTTTTGTCTTTTTAAAAATGCATATTTAACAATAGTAACTTAAGTTACTTGTAATTTATGTGCATTATCAAAAACAAGAACATCTGTAAAAAAAAATATAATATATATACAGTACAGACCAAAAGTTTGGAAACATTACTATTTTTAATGTTTTTGAAAGAAGTTTCTTCTGCTCATCAAGCCTGCATTTATTTGATCAAAAATACAGAAAAAACTGTAATATTGTGAAATATTATTACAACTTAAAATAACATATTTCTATTTGAATATACTTTAGAAAAATAATTTATTCCTGTGATGCAAAGCTGAATTTTCAGCATCATTCCTCCAGCTTCAGTGTCACATGTGACATCAGTCGATCACATGATCATTTAGAAATCATTCTAATATTCTGATTTATTATGAGTGTTGGAAACAGTTCTGCTGTCCAATATATTTGATCAATAAAAGGTTCAAAAGAACTGCATTTATTTAAAATAAAATAAACAATTCTAATAATATATATTCTAATAATATATTTTCTTTACTATCACTTTTTATCAATTTAACACATCTTTGCTGAATAAAAGTATTGATTTTATTTAAAAAAAAAAAAAAAATTACTGACCCCAAATTACTGACCGGTAGTGTATATTGTTATTACTAAATATTTATATTTTAAAAACATAGCTTCTTTTTTATTCATCAAAGTATCCTAAAAAAGTATTAAATGTTCTGAAGAAATATTAATCAGCAGAACTGTTTCCAACTTTGATAATGAATCATCATATTAGAATGATTTCTAAAGGATCATGTGATAATGATCCTAAAAATTCAGCTTTGCATCACAGAAATAAATGATAATTTAAAGTATAATACATTTAAAAACAATTATTTTAAGTTGTAATAATATATCACAATATTACAGTTTTTTCTGTATTTTTGATCAAATAAATGCAGGCTTTATGAGCAGAAGAAACTTCTGTCAAAAACATTAAAAATAGTAATGTTTCCAAACTTTTGGTCTGTACTGTATATATAAAACCACCAAATTTTTATATGGTGAAATTGAATTATTCTGACTGTTTGAGGCTTATTAAAATGAACCATTGGTCTTCCATTGTAGCATGCATTTAGAAACCACAGTTAAAACCTCAATACCGTGGTAAAAATGTATGGTTTCTAGGTATTTGTATGAAAAACAGTAGTCTGTTTAGTTTAAATGCACAAATGCTATAGCTTAATCAAAGAAATACTGTAATTATACTCTTTTAATACATGTCTACATTAATAACATGATCACATTTCTTCCACTACACCATGGTGTAGCAGTAAATGCATGGTAAATGATGTGATTTGTAGGTGGAAAAGGCTTCTGATTGTATCGTTGCACACATATCGTTATGTTTTATCGCCCAGTGCTAGTTTGCAGGGATGAAAGCATCCTTGGACTGAGCTGAGCTGACTCTGTTCTCTCAGATCTCTGCAAGCCTCTTCAGATCCAGATTTACTCTGTGTGGGAGGATCACTGGCTTTCATTTTCTCAGAAACATCCACAGATTCTGCTTTTCCTGACGTGTAGTGAATAGGATGCTGTGCTAAACGTTTCTCTTCAGCTGTGGAGAAGTGTTCGTTCTCTCTTTCTGCGTCACACGCTCAGGCCGAGCTTCAGGAGTAAAGCAGAAAGGCCTAAATATGAGCCTAATGCATTTAAACAGGATTGTGATGTTAGAAATGCATTCATTTGTAAATTTAGACCCCTCTGATATCTGCTTTATTTTTTCCACAAATGCCCAATTATTATTATTTTATTTTTTTGTTTGAATTTTTCCTGGTTTTCTTTTTTATTTCATTTTTTTCTGGATTCCAGTTTTTTTATTTAAAAATGTTTCTGGTTTTGTGTGTGTGTGTGTGTGTGTATATATATATATATATATATATATATATATATAAATAATGCAAAACCAAAAAATAAAAATGGAATCCAGAAAAAACTGAGAAAAAAGTTTTGGGATTTTCTTTTTTTCTTTCTTTTTTTTTTTTTTTTTTTTTTTTTGCTCTGTCAATTTGTAGACATTTATGTAAAATAAAAGTGTCCTAATTATTTTTTTCTTAAAAAAAAATATTGATTCCATTTTTTTCCCAGGTTTAATTTAGCTGGATTAAATTATTTTTTTTTGCTCTTGCTTTTTTTTTTCTGGATTAATATCCCCCCCCCCCCCCCCCCCCCCCAGTTTATTTTATGGATTAAGTTGAATTTTTTTTTTCTTTTTTTTTTTTCATTCTTTATTTTATTGTGGATAATTTTATTAATTAATGGTCAAAATACTTTTTTTTTTTTATTTTTTTTTCATCAAAAAGCATGTCTAATTAATTGAAATCATGAACATCATACAATTTAACAGTTTATAAAAAAAAAATAAAAATGTAAAATACAAATATTATCATTATTATTATATATTATACTCAAGATCCTGGGGTTATTGGATGTGTTTGGCAGACTTTGAAACTATGATCACGTGTGAAGGTCAGACGTCTTGAAACAGCTGATAGCATGAAGAGTTTAATGCGCTGAGCTCATGTTGCGGCTCGTAGCAGCTGATGCTAATAATGGCACGTCCATGTGCGCGATGGTAAAGAAACATGCAAACATTGTATTTGAGTTTCAGTCCTGAACGTTTTCTTCTGGGTCTCTAACATTTTATGTAACATAAATGCAGCCATATTTTGTGTAGTTCTCCTTTTTTTGTGATCGTGACATGTTCATAAACTGTTCAGTGTCCCACAGAAATGATGATGATGATGATGAAGAAGAAGGAACACAAGGACGCAGAGCTGGATAAAAAGATCGAGGCCTTACGGAAGAAAAACGAAGCACTTATGAAACGCTACCAGGTGAAAACCTTGTACTCTCACATTTAAAATCTGTCAGAAAACACGCTCGATTAATTCAAATTTGCAAACTAAAACATTTAAAGTCACGGAACGCCATTCAGAAATCATTTTAGGTATTTATTGTGAAAAAAATAAAATGGTAAAAGGTCAGCGATCCCATAAAAAAGCACTTTTTGTGTATGGGCCTTGCGGAGTGTTATGATGTTCTGCAGGAAGTGGAGGAGGATAAAAAGCGGGCGGAACAGGAAGTGATGCCACTCCACAGCAGGAAGGGGAAGCCTGATGATCTGACCATCACCATCAACAAATCCTCCAACGTGAGCGGCTTTAAAACACAAACACGCTTCATTAGATGCAACTACATTCGCATTCAAAGTGATTAAAGGTGACATTTTATCAATAAGCATTATTTTGACATGTTATTGAACTGAACTGAATCAACACTGAACTGAATTGAGCTGAAAACAGTCTTTTATCATCTGTTTTACAGCTGAAATAAAATTTGGTTCATAATTGGTGAATTTTAAATGAGTATTTTCCTGATTATTGCTGCTTTGAAACAATCTCTGTTTTATAAAGTGAACATTTATTTATTTATTAAAATAAATTCGACGACGTCTGAAACCTGGAGATATATTAAAAACGTTTAAAATAAGACAAAACAACTAGAAAAATGATATTTAAATTAATTCACCCCTTCAGCAACTGATTATTTTTTTATTATTTTCATTTTTATTTATTTATTTAAAAAAAAAATTGAATGACCAGGATTCCCAAACCTATGTATATTTAAATAATAATAATAAATAAATCATAAATCCTTATCCAGTAAATCATAAACAACTGGAAAAGTCACAGGGCCTTCAAATGTTTTTGTGGACAGCAGATTTATAACTAAAACTAGTCTAAAACCATGAAAAACTCTTACTTTGAAAAGATATTATAAAAAAATATTAAAAAGTTATTTTCTTGTAATTACTAGAAAAACACAAGCCTGATAAAATGATGAAAACACAACTACATTTCTAACACTTGATCTAAAATAAAATAGATTTAAGATACTAACCGGGGGACGTCGGAGTCAGAAAAAAAGATATGTGTAAAGGTTTTCAGTGTTGTGTGTAAATGTTTGAGTTCAGGATCGGCGTGTGGTGACGGAGCGCTCGGGACACGGAGAGAAGGAGAAGGATCCGGGATCGAGCGTCTTCAGCGTCGGGAGAGGAAAGAGACGACAGCTGCTCGTCACAACATCAGGAAACATCACGGTGAGACTCAACCGGACTAAAGTTATTAGAGACTCCATTCAGACCTTACATGTGAAGTCAAACTGGTCATGAGGAGCGCTTATAAACTAGCTCAACATAACAGTTCTTTTTTTTAAATTGAGATTTCTAAATCTTCTGAAAGCTGAATAAATCATCTTTCCATTGATGTATGGTTTGTTATTATCGGGTAAAATTTGTCTGAGATACATCTATTTGAAAATCTGGAATCCGAGGGAGCAAAAAAATCTAATTATTGAGAAGATCTTGTTCAAATGAAGTCTTAGCAATGCATATTACTGATCAAAAATTAAGTTTTGATATATTTACGATAGGAGCTTTACTAAATATCTTCATGGAATATGATCTTTATTTAAAATCCTAATGATTTTTGGCATAAAAGAAAAATCAATAATTTTGACCCATGCAACATATTTTTGGATATTGCTACATAGAGACTCAAGAGTTTTCATTTTGCATTAAAAAAAAGGAAAAAAATTAATTAATTAGACCATAAATATTAGTATAGTCATTTTACAGTTGTATTGTAAAATAAAATTATTTGTACATTATTTTTCATCAGGGACACTTTTTTTATTATTTTTATTATTATTTAAAATTTTTGTTATTTCAATTTTTTAGTTTTTGTTTTAATTTTAGTTCGTTTAAAAATTTTTTAGTTTTATTAGTTTTTTTTTATAAAAATCTGTCTTTATAGTTATTTTTTAAACATATATGGGAAAGATATTGAACATTTTAATTTATTTCTGTTAATGTTTATTTTTATTTGAACAAAAAGAAAAATACTTTCTTAAAATCAAATGTAAGTAATATAAAATATTAAACTTATAAAATTTTGTTTTTTTTTTAATTAACAATTTTTTTATTATTTTAACTAGTTGCACATTTTGATTTAGTTTCTTCTTGATTTACAAAAAAACTATATAGACACAATATATAATAGCACAATCACTATAGTAATTATTTCTTATTTTGTTTAATATTTTAATTTAGTAATAATAACCATCATAATAAAATGAATAACAGTTATTATTGTTATAGTTATACTGGTATATAATCACACTATTTTTGTCTAAATTGTCCAGTGAGGTGTAAAATCCTGTTGTTTCAGGGGAAGAGGGTGTTTGGTGAACGAAAGGACAGAAACCTGAAGTCGTGCGCTGAAGAAAAGCTGGAGTCCAACATCACTCGAGAAAAAGAGTCGATAAAGAGAGTCACGCAGGTGAGCAGAGGTGCTCGAATCACTTCAGATTGATCATAAGAGCGTTCATCAGGGCTCGCACACACCTGACGTCACATGATCCCTTAGTTACCTGCTTTACACTGCTGTCCACAAGTTTGGGGTTGGAGAGAAGTTTTTAAAAGGAGTCTATTCTGTTTATTTGATCAAAAATACTGTAAAAATAGTTAAATATTATTTCAATTCCAAATACCTGTATTCTGTGTGAATATCTGTTCAAATGAAATTTATTCTGGTGATTATAGAGCTGTATTTTCAGCATCATTCCTCCAGTCTTCAGTCACATGATCTTCAGAAATCATGATAATAGACTGATTTGCTGCTCAAGAAACATTTCCGATTTATTAGCAGTGATGAAAATAGTAATATGTTTGTGGAAACGATGATGCGTTTTATATTTCAGGAGTCTTTGATGAATAGAAAGTTAAATAGAATAGCATTTATGTGTCATAGATGTCACGTTGGATGCAATTTTCAATGCATCCTTGATGAATAAAAGTATTATTTTATTAATATTTTTTTTTTTTTTTTTTATAAAATTGTAAATTTATTTACTGTCACTTTTGACCAATTTAATGTCCTTGCTGAATAAAAATATTAATTTCCTTAAAAAAAAAAAAGTAAAACTTCAACTAAAATAAAATATTAAACTAAATCTGTAATACAAAATTATCACACACTATATAGACATAACAAAATTCCCCCTAAAACTAATAAAAATAACAACTTAACATTTTTATTGAAAATCTAAAATACCAATTCAGCAGAAACTACTAATTCAAAGCGTCCCGATCGCAGAAGTTCAGTGTCCTGTCTGTGAGAGAGTCGGGGCGTGCACAGATGTGTTTACACCCGGCGGGGCTGAACTGTCTGCGAGGCGGCTGCTGCTGTATAATGCAGTCCATTGTGTGTCCGAGCCGAGGAGCACACACACTCTTACAGCAGCAGCGTCTCCATCATACATTTCAAGGCACTTCAGTGTCTATAACTTTTAATATTTTTGAGCATTATCAAATCTGGTTGATAAAAAGTAAAGCCCAAAGGGTCTTCTTTCCAAAGACACCAACATTATGTTTGTAACACACCGAATTAGGAAACTATTACAATTATAAGTTTTGTAGAGCACTTTCAGCTGTGAGTCCCATAATTGGGGTTAACTTAACTATAATAACCCTCCATCACACAACCTGTCTATATGTTGAAATCTGACTGATTTAACTGAAATGCCATCGAGTTTGCTTGCACAAAGTGTTTTTATTTGTATTGATTATTGTGTTTTTTTTTTATTTGCATAGTCATAAGAGCTTATAAACTGCTATATTTCATCCCACAAATCCTACACATGCACACACGTCACAGGGAGTTAAATATTCTTTTCTCTAATAACAGCGTCCTGATTCCTCACTGTTTGATCTGATTGGATTCTTTTCCTGATTGACGTTTTCTAGGCACCAGCTGCGATCATGACGTCACTACAGCCAGTGCACTGCTTGCGTTTATCCACACGAGGGCAGTGTTTCTGTGCAGAAATCAAAGCAGATTGTTTATAGCAACATCCAAAACATTAATCTTTGTACTGAAATATAGATGGAGCATTAAACCCTTTTACCTGCCATGTAGAAAATGCATTTTGCTATAAAAAAAGCAAAAAAAAAAAAGTAAGTTTAATAATAATAAACGCAAATTATGAATATTTAATGTGCATCTCTTTGTGGTGTATGTTATGTGCTTATGCGATATCCCATTTTGGATTCCACATTAAATTAAATTCACAAAAATTATTTAATGTACACTAACACTCTTTTTTTATGTAAATTTTTTTATGTTTTTCTTTTAAGAAGTTTCTTCTGCTCAACAAGCCTACATTTATTATATATTATATATTATATAAATATTTTTACTATTTAACATAACTGCTTTATATTTGAATATGTGTTAAACTATAATTTATTTCTGTGAAGCACAGCTGTATTTTCAGCATCATTACTCCAGTGTCACATGATCCTTCAGAAATCATTCTCTTATGATTTGCCGATCAAAAACATGTTATATTCAAATGTTATTTAAAATATTAAAATATTTTACAATATTACTGCCTTTTCTGTATTTCGGGTAAAATAAATGCAGGCTTGGTGAACAGAAGAGACTTCTTTAAAAAAAAAAAAAACATAAAAAATCGTTCTGTTCAAAAACGCTTGACTGGGAGTTTACATAGAAAGCATATTAAATATAAGTAAAGTGTCTACTTTATTGTTTCAAATAACTTTTGTGCAAATATAAGATGTCGCATCGTCATTTAGTGTTATGCAAAAATTAAACAGCATGCTTATTCTGACCCGTACCTATTAAAATATAAAAAATAATTCGAATTTTAATCATATTTTAAATGATATCTTTTTGACAAATCTAGCGTTTTAAAGAATAGCAAAGAGTTCAGTATTTGGCAGCTGGATTGTGATCCTTTTAATGTTGTATTATGATTCTTTGAATGATATTTCACTGATATTTATCCAAATATAATATGTGAAAAAAAGACCAAATTGAAAGCTGCATTCAACGTTTTGATGCTTGATGTCTGAAATCAGAGGGTTGTGATTTCTGATTATTAAAATGCATTGCTAAGAATTCATGTGAACACCTTAAAAGATGATTTTCTCAATATTTAGATTTTTTTGCACCCCAGATTTTCAAAATAGTTGCATCTCAGACAAATATTGACCGATCATAACAAACCATGCATCAATGAAAAGATGATTCATTCAGCTTAATTCCTGCTCCTCTTGACTGGATTCGTGGTCCAGGGTCACATCTCTGAATGCTCTTCACTGTATTCGACTCTCTTCAGGTCACAGAGGCCATCGCTGACCTGAGCCTGGTCTCATCCCAAGAAGAGCAGCTGGAGTATCTGCGGTGGAAGAAGGAGCGCGAGGAGATCGACCGCGAGCGTGTGGCTCGACACAAGACCGCTGAAGGCCAGTGGAGGAGAGCCTGGGACGTGGAGAAGACCGAGCTGATGTAAGCCTGATTTCTTCTTTGGTTTGTACACTCATGCATACATAAATCCCAGCTGTTTGAGTCCTAATGGCATCATTATTGTCTGTCTTTAGATTCATGTGTTCAAATCATGTCTTCATTGATTCTGGACAAAATTATTCATAGATTACCAGAAAAATAATAGACATTTTTTCCCTTTTTTTGTTATTTTTTATGCTCAAAATTATCCGAATTAGAGTTAATATTGTGTTAATGTGTTAATATTATTTTGATATTATAATGTAATAAAGTAACGCTTTATTTGAAGGTGTCTTTATTACATGCACTTACTATTATAATAACAATTAATTATGCATAATTACATTCAAGCCAAACCCTAGTCCTAAGCATATAGTAAATAAATGTGAATTAATATTACTCAGTGCTTGTTTGTATAATTACACAGTAGCAAGGACAGCTTAAAATAAAGTGCAATCAATAATTATTAAAATAAATTTTTGGTTTTCAGCCAAGAATTTTTATTTCGGTGAAAATGAAGATTTACACTTTAATAAAGTTATTAATTAAGTCATTACTTATATATCCATCCATGCATTTTTTTATGCAAAATTTAGGATATTACATTTAAAAAGTTGAAATGTGCATCAAATATATATAAAAAAAAAAAAAAAGATTTGCTAAATTGAAGCGGTCGTCATTTGTTATGTGGGAAAAAAGCCACAGATTTAAAATATTTAGGCCTTGATTTAAGATTAATGTATTAGAATTGCATATAAAATTCCCTCCAATTTGTATTAAATGATATTAACATTAAACAAAAGAAAACTTATCAACTAAACCAGCCAGGCATTAATTAAACCGATCAGATTTCTGCACTAAAATAAAAATGCTATAGTTTAAATTATTATTTTTAAATAAAACATGAAAATAGTTAATTTATTTGATTTTATTTAAATAATCATATTTATGAACTGTGTTTATTCAAATTGCTTAAAATGAGCATAAATCTGTTCACAGTGACAATAATTACTTTAATTAAAAAGCATGAAAATGGTTATGATTATATATATGATTAGCTGTGGGGCAAGCAATATTCAGTTAGTTTAAAAAAACACTGAAACTATTTGGATTTATTGATGATTAATATAAAAACACAGTTATTGTGTTTATTAATTAACACACAATTTTACTTGCAATTCAAAAATATATACCATATTTTCCAGTCTATAAGTCGCACTTTATTTCATAGTTTTGCTGGTCCTGCGATTTATAGTCAGGTGTGACTTATTTATCAAAATTAATTTGACATGAACCAAGAGAAATGAACCAAAGAGTTCACATTACCGTCTCCAGCCGCCAGAGGGCGCTCTATGCTGCTCAGTTCTCCTGTAGTCTACACTGAAGACATAGAGCGCCCTCTCGTGGCTGGAGACGGTAATGTGAACTCTTGGGTCTAAATGAATGCGACTTATAGTCCAAAGCGACTTATATATGTTTTTTTTCCTCATCATGACGTATTTTTGGACTGATGCGACTTATACTCTATATACTCTATATAAAATATGGTACATATTTTTTACAACAATTTCTATTTTTATTGATAATTTGTGTTGAGTTTTCCCAGGAAGCGATGATTTTGTTCTCTTGTGATGGAAACATTGCAACTTTTTCAAGCAATATTCTAATTTTGCCAATGTTTCTACCTAATAAGTAGCCTAAATCAATATCAAAATAGATACTGGAGCTGTACTATATTAATTTAGTAATTTTTTTGTAATTGTCTAAATTTGCAGCAGTAATATCACATTATGATAATTATGCAAGAGAAGCATGGCCATTGGGAAAACGTGGCGATGCACAATTCAGATCTGAGTTTAATATCTCACTCTGACAGATGTTTTGGGAGCAGGATGCAGAAGGGTTCGTAAATGACTCCTGTTTAATGTGACAGAGGTGATAAAAGCTCCGTGTTTACGCTCTGAAGACTGTTAAAGCTTCACGAATAAACACGAGCTGATACAGAAGAACTAGAAAAACAGAGACTCATATCGAAACCTCTTATATACATGCTTCTGTTCTGGGAATGTTTCTGAATCACGTCTCTTGTAAAAGCGAGTGGGATTTGGGGTCAGATGCTCATGAGACATGATGACTTTAATTTAAGGAATTGAATCAAACTTTATTAGAGTTAAAGGTCATTCTGGAAAAGCCACATAGTCTTTGTCATGCGTTTGTGGCAGAAAATCAGTATTATGTTTTTTACTTGATTTTTTTTTATTATTTGTAAATATTTTTTTATAAGTCAGCATGAAATTAAAATGAATTTGGTTTATTTTAATCATTTGTGTTCCCAGTCTGATATAGTGGTTTAACTTGAAGAAATTATGACGGAAATATTTCACTATTGTACAGTATTCACTTCTTTAATAATAATATGGTCATTATTATTATTATTATTAATAATGATGATAATAATAATACAGTTTATTAAACACATTTTATATTTATAATTTTAAAGGAATATCATGAACATTTAATTAATTTAATTAATTATTTTAATTATTATTTTCCAAAAAAAGTAAAGAAATTGTATTACATTTTATTTTAATTTTTTTTTCAAAGATTAATAAAATTGTTAGTTTTGTCTGTTCATATGATGACCACCATATTTGATAATAAATTCGCATTAAATCATAAAACACAAAATGCTAAATAATAATAATAATAATAAAATAAAATGCAACATATCATAAGGCAGTTTTACTAAAATATTTGTAATTATTATATTGCTTAAGCTTTATGAAATAAATTGATTAAACATCTTTTTTGCTTATTAAAATTTAATTCAATCAACAGATCAGAAAAGTTTAAAACTGAAAACACAGATATTAAAAAAAATATTTCACCTCTTTAAATAACATTTGCTGACTTTTACCAACCAAGCTTATTTTTACTAAATATTTTAAATACTCATATATTACATTCTGAAAGTAAAATGGGTATTTAATGCTGTTTTGTGCTGTTTTACTCTGTAATTGTATGTCTAATATCTTCTCTAAGATTACCACCTAATGGATTTGCATAATAATATGTAGCTCCGCCCCAAACTCACGTGATTGGTCGAGCCAGAAGTTGACATGTCAGGCCTCTCGTCAGCAGCTTACCTGAACTGAGATGTCAAAAATGAAAAGAATTAAGCATTGAAAGTCTTTAGTGGTAATTAGTTTCTAGTTATATGGAAGGGTTTTCATAGAGTAAGGCTTCTGTGGATCTCTTGTGTTTTCTGTGTATAATGATGTCATCATCATCAAACCTGGACATGAAGAACCACAAACAAGCTTCAGGTCAAATGTCAATAAATGTCTGGACGTCTTCCGTGTCTCAGATGGGTTTCTCCCCTGTGAGCACTATTGAGTGGACGGGAAAGGGGGTTATTTTTAGGATGCTTTGAATGCCTTGCCTTATTTGGGACGGTTTGAAGGACTAGAGATCGTTCGGAGCCGCGAGCCGCTTCAGGGACGATCGTTTCGTGGGAGGCTGAAGATAGAAAAACACTCGAGAACAGAACAATCACGTCACAGTCGTATATCATCCCTGTACTTCTAGATCGTGTTTTACTCCAAAATCAAGAAAGAAAAAATTATTATAATTAAAAAAAAAATTGTATATATATATATATATATATATATATATATATATATATATTTATTTAAAAATGTATATTATACATTTTTTTAAAAATTATGATTTTGATAATTTATATCTCTATATTTAAGTTAAAAATATAAATGAGAAATAATATAAATAAATTATATTTAAATTAGAAATACAATTTTACTTAAAATATAAGTTGTTTATTATTAAATATATACAAAACATCTAATATTAATATTAATAATAATATTAATAATATAAACACTAATATTAATTTTAACAATAATAATAATCTAATATTATTAATTTAAATAAAATATATTTAATAGTATAAATATACTAAATTATATTTAAAAAATAAAAATTACTAAATTACTATATATATATATATATATATATATATATATATATATATTTATTTTATTTTTTTTTTGTCTTTAAGAAAGCACTACAAGGAAATCTTATTGGTCCCAAAATAAGCTTAATTTTCTTTATCCAGATTGTTATTTATTAATTTTTTATTTCTTTAAAATTTCCTGAAAAAAAAAAAATTTTTCTTTCTTTTCTTCTTTTTTCCAGTAGCTTTTCCTGTTTTGATTTTCGAAGAGGGGCAGATACAGATCGATGAAATGTAATAATATCAAAACATTTTAAAGGTTTTGCACAGTTGGTATCCCTTTTCAACTCTATTTCATATTTAAGATTTTGACGAGTGACTGATCTTCTGGACAGAAACAGCTTGTGTTAATGTTGATCTGCGTCTGTGTGTTTGTTCTGATGTTTATCTGTAGGTTCTCTGAGAAGGAACATGAAGGAGCATCAAACAGAGGTGAGCATATTAACTATATTTATATTTATGTTGTGCTTTCTGTGTGGATTGCATTTTGCATCTGTATTAATTATGGTTGATTTATAGGAGGTCGAAACACTAGGAGAGGAAATTCGAGAGCAGAAGGATCCAGAGGTGCGTAAAACCTAAAAACTTGTGATCATTCGGACTAAAAAATAAAGCATGGACCGTCCAAATCTTCATTAGCAGTAAGTTTAATGCTTGGGTGTTCAAATTTGCATTAAAGTTGTATTGATATTAGAAATTAAACACTTAAAAAGAAGATATGTATAAATAAAACATTGTATTTTCTGTTTTCATTTTAATTTTAGTTAAAGCTTTAGTGTGTGCGTGTGTGCGTGTGTGTGTGTGTGTGATAAAAATGTGCTAAATATTTTCACAAATTAATATCGGAAACTTATATATAAAATATATTAAATTATATATAAATAGAATTAAATATAAAATGCTTTTTATAAAATGCGTTTACTCACAGCTTATATAAAATATTACACTGTACATTAATTAAAGATAAAACATATTGCATTTAAACATATCCAATATAAAAAATATATATGAAAATATTAAGTACAAATTTAAGCTAAATTAATATTGGGAACTTACATAAAAATATTTGATTATAAATATAAATTAATTAAATATAAAATGCTGAATTTACAAATATTTAATATAAAAATTCTTATTTACTTTATGAAATTTACTTCATTGGAAGCTTATATAAAATATGACAATATATATAGAAAAAGTATATATAAATATTAAATTCATAATATGGAACATAAAAATATTAAATTAAAATTTGAGTAGAATTTTCTTTGAAAGCTTGTATATGAACATTTTAAATTATTTATAAATTAATTAACATTAAACAATATTATATTAAATTATATATACATTTTATTTTATTAAATATAAAATGGTAAATGTATATAAAAATGTATACTTGTTTACTTTATTAAATTTACTTAATTGGAAGCTTACATAAAATATTGTATATAAAAACAAATATAAAAATACTAAATTACAAATATTGAACAAAAATATTAAATTAAAATTTGAGCTCATTTTCTCTTTAAAAGCTTATATATACAAATATTAAATTATAAATAAATAAATTAACATTAAATAATATTATATTAAATTATATATAAATAAAATTTAATTAAATATAAAATGATAAATTTAAAAATATTTATTATATAGAAAAATTACTTAATAAAATAAAATACTAAATAAAAAATACAGAAAACCAAAATTTTTTAAACTTTAAAAGCTTATATATAAAATATTAAATTATATATAAATTAATCAATATTAAATTAAACAATATTAAATTAAATTATTATCCCAACAGTATATACAAATCTGAAATGATGCAGTCACCGTGGCTCTGTGTTATTAACAGAGAGCTCATGAAATCATATTGTGTGTTGTGTGTTTTTCTTTAGGTGGACAGCAGGCGTCGGACAGGAAGAGGAAGTGTGTTCCAGTGGTGGGCAGTAAAGCCAAGGGTAAAGAGCGTCTGACGGGTCGAGCCAGGAGGTAAACTGACCTCAAACTGCTCACAAAGCCATTATAGCATACATTCAGCCCCATTCAGAGGATGCTGGGAAATGCTTTCAGAGCAGTTTACGGTTTTGAGCGTTTCCGCTCTCATTAACGCTTCTGATCACATGACCTCTGCTAATTATGAGCTCCTTATTATACAGTTAATGCATGTTCATTTACTCTTTACACACAGACTGATGCTATTATAGAAGATATCAACCATTAAATGTATATATTTAATTAAAGACTTTATTAATTATGGCATCTAAGATCACCAACTGACTTTTTCACTGAATTAAATAACAATATATATTTTTTTACAATTACTATTTTAATGGCTAAATTAATATATCTATTTACTGTATGCTAATTAAGAGCTAATTGCTAATAATTGTTTTGGTTTTGTCCTGATAGGTGGGATGCTAAAGAGCAGGAGGAGCATCTGAAGGTGAGTTATTATTATTACTTTAATTAGAATTTGGGACGAAAATGTGCTGAATTTTCATGAAAGTAGTTATGTAATAAAATATAATAATAGTTTTAAATATAGACTTTAAATTCAGTCTCATTTAGATTTTTTATTTAGGTTTTTGGGGTCACGTCTGGACATGTTTTCACGAAATTTACTCAGGTTTGGGACGAAAATGTGCTTGTTTTTTATTAAAAAAAATTCAGAAAAAAATATAATAATAGTCATAAATATAGATTTCTAATTATGTCTTATTTTTAACTTCTATATAATATTATATATATATATATATATATATATATATATATATATATATATATATATATATATATATATATATAATCACAATAAAATGTATTAATAGTCCTAAATATAAACTTCAAATTCTGCCCTATTTATATTTTTAGATTTTGATTTTAAGGATAATTTCTAGACACTTTTTCATGGAATTCGCTCAAAAATAATAAGGTTTGGATGAAAATGTGCTTACTTTTTCTGAAAATAATTTCACAATAAATTATATAATAGTCATAAATATAGGCTTCAAATTCTGTTTTATTAATATTTTTTTATTCTTATTTTAGGGTAACTTCTAAATATGTTTTTATGAAGTTGTATGACATTTGAGATAAATATGTGCTTCATTTTTATAAATATATATATGCACAATATAATATATTAATAGTCCTAAATATAGGCTTTAAATTTGGTCTTATCTAGATTTTTATTTATTTATTTATTTATTTTTGAGGGGGAGGTAACTTCTAGACATGTTTTCTTGAAATTCACTCCGGTTTGGGATAAAAAATGTGCTAAATATTTTCACAATAAATTATAATTATATTCATAAACATAGGCTTCAAATTCTGTTTTATTAATAATTTTTTATTCTTATTTTAGGGTAACTTCTAAATATGTTTTCATGAAGTTTCATGACATTTAAGATAAAAATGTGCTTCATTTTTATGAATACATATATATGCAAGATAATAATATATTAATAGTCCCAAATATAGGTTTATTATTAATTTAGATTTAGATTTTTGGAGATAATCTCTGGAGGTTTATGTGAGATTCACTCAAAACCGTTCAAGTTTGAGGTTATATATATATATATACACCTGTTGGCTGGTTTCTATCAGGTGCACCCAGAGAGCAGTTTGCAGGAGTTTTTAGAGGAACTGGACGCTCTTTGTGCTCCTGAAGTGGAGCGCGTCAATCCAGAGACTGATGATGAAAACACAAAGCCACGTGCGTCTGTCGCAGACCACAACAGAAGTGTTTCGTCGTCCGTTCTCAAGGCCAGCTTCTCAGAGAACAGTGATACGGATGGCACAGAAACAGCTTCACAGCTCCAGAACGGCTCTGTGGAAGAAGACCGACTCAATCCGCTTCCTGAAGGAAGTGAAGCGTCGTGTCCCAAACCGGACGAGAAGCAACCTGTCGAACACACCGAAAGCTGCTCTCACAGAGGAAACGGTGCGTGAACATCGCTTGCGTGTTATGTTCCTCATGCATCCCTGACCAAAGAGCGCGAGAGTTGTAAAACCTCCATGGATTTTAGTTTTAACATTAACATAATTACTGTGCACTCCAAGTATATGCTTTTGTCAGACTGCGGTATTTCAACATTTTTAATTGTTTAAAACCTGAAATTGTGGTGGAAAACTACATTACCCATAATGCTGTACGGGAAGTTTGAGCCGGAAAGCTCCGCCCACTCCTGCGAATGATGTCATCGAGTCAATCTCGCTTTGCTGTCAGAATACTAGTATCATATTCTGTAACAAACTTAAAACATCAACATCTTTAAATGAATATTTGTTAGTTTTTAATTCCGTAATTCGCAATGCTTCAAGGGATTGTAGTTTTTTTCCCCTCACTAAAGTCTTTGTCTCTTGGTCCGATTTTCAAATCAAAGTTTGTAATGATGATTGTTATTAGTAGTAGTATTTAATAACAATTAAAATTACTATTGAAATGTTCAATGTGAAATAAAAAATGGATATTTAAGGAAAAATAATATTAAAATACATTTTATTTTACATAAAGTAAAATAAAAAATTCCAGACAAGTGTTATTTATATTGGGTTTTATTAAGATTTTGATAATTATTTTCCCCATTTTTATATATATATATATATATATATATATATAAAAAATATATTTTTACATTTTTAGGTTTTATTAATTTATTTGTGTGTTTGTCACTTTCTGCCATTTATTTTTAATTCAGTTTTTCTTATTTTTTTTTATGTTAAACTAAATGAAAATGAGAGAATGTTGTATTGTAACTTAGTGATTTATTATTTTACTTATTTTCAGGTAACATTTCGTTTATTTCCAGTAACATTTTTTTTTTTTATTATTATTAATATTTTAGTTTTAGTTTGAAATCCAGCACCACTGAAAAAATGGCCAGCACCAATGCACTCGTACTATAAACTGAAATGATTGTGATGCTGTGTGTGTGTGTGTGTGTGTGTGTGTGTGTGTGTGTGTGTGTGTGTGACAGAACAGCTGATGGACTCGGCTCTGTCTCTCCTGACCCTGGATCCGGTCGAGTCTCTCTCTGATGTGGTGAGTGTGCTGCAGATTTAAAGCGTCTCGCCTCACAGGATTTAGCGGATTTATCCAGTGCTTCAGAAATACCCTAGAAAGCAGTACTACATATGAAACCAGGACACTTATTCGTCCTGCGATGTACAGAGCACGGTTACATCAGTTTTTAAATGGTTAAATGCAACACTACGGTCCATTTCTGGCCTTTTCACATTGATCTAGAGCTGCACGACTCGGGGACAATATCAAAGTGCAGTTTTTCTGCTAAAACTGTGATTTAAAATGCATTTAAAAGAATGTGATGCTGCTGTTTTTATTTAAGACTTCAATTGTATAGCTAAAAGATTGTGATTTTATGGCTATAAATTAATAATGATTGTTATTATTATTATCAATAAATAAAACAATCATAAAAATAAAAAATACTTTTAAAAGAATATGAAATAAAAAAAATACAAAATATTACTTTTGTAGTTTTTCTGTGTAAAAAAAGTTAGGAAAAATAATATAATAATTTTATTTTATACCTAAAATTACAATAATAATAGTTATGTCTGTCTCATGACAGGCCTACATAAATGCTTGAAGAATTAATGTTTTTTATTATTATTATTATTATATAAAAAATATTATTATTTCACTGTAAAATTACAATTATTTAGGAAAACTGTATAATAATTTAAAGTGTGCTAAACAAATATTGTGTGCTAATAATTATAATCATTACTAAATATAATATTTCATTTTGAAATAAAAATATGTACATTTAAGACATTTTTTATATTAATTAAAATGTATATATATAAAATACAATATTACTTTTTGTTTGTTTGTTTGTAATGTTACAAAATGTAACACAATATAAATATTTAAGTTTCATATAAATAATCATATAGTAATATATTGTCATATAAATAATCATATAGTAATATATTGTCATATAAATAATCATATAGTAATATATTGTAATGTGTCATGCATCCATTTAATCGTGTTAAAATATTTTTATTTATTTTAAAATGTCTTTCTTTTCTTTTTTTTTTCCCCAGGTCAGAGAGAATGGGAAAGTGGTTTAGACAGGAAATGATGTCACTCACATCCGGAGCGAAGCGTCACACAGAAGAACAGAAATATCATTGGCTCACGCAGAGTTAATCTAAACTCTTTTTGGGAGCGTTTGAGTGGCGGGTCATGTTATGGGATGCTGAAAACACTGGTATCTTCTCGTAGGTTAAAGATTGTTAATGTTTTAACGCACATTTAACCTTCCTCTGAGACCCCAAACCCAAGGTCCGGTGGTTTTTGGGGGGTCTTTGGTGGGATTTCAGTCTAAAAGCACTAAAACGGCTTGAATGTGTAACTTTAGAGGAACAAACCCATAGACACAGAGTGCATTTAGACTTAACCAGCACACTAACTGACTAAACTAGTACTCACTCATATATCTCTGACTGTTCTTCATTAACCAGTATGTTAATTAGCACTTTAGTGTGGTATGAATGAACCATGTGTTTGATTTAACTCTTAAGGTCTAAATGATTGTTTTACAAAAGACTGCCGAGTGTTTTGGACAGGACTGAGTTTTGGTTTCTGGTTTTCTGCTCATAACCTGGTGTTTGTTTAATTTGTAAATGGAAATACATTTGAATTGCACCAGTCCTGATAAGTTTAACTTGTTACTGTTTGAAGAATGCACTTAAGGGTTTAATAATTGATTTTTATATTTTGCTGTCACTTTCATGAAGTACTCTGTGTTCATTTGCTTTTGAAATGAATGTAGAAATATAAATAATAAGCATTATAAAAATTGGCCAGCCCTGTGCTGCGATGTTTGCACTGATTTCACTGCACAAATTATTAAAATGCACTAAAATTATACCTACAATGCATCTTGTTTATGCATTTATTACAACAATAGCTACTTGTAAAAAATTAAACCAAGATTTTTTTTTATTAAAAAAAAAATGTATTTGTGAAAAGTAATTAAACTCAAATTAAGTTATTATTACTGTTAAATGTCATAATGTTGATATTGATTTTTTTTTCATTATTGATTTAATCTTCATTATTGATTTCATTATTGATTTAATTTGAGACAATACACTTAATAATACATGAAAATAAATAATCCTAATTTATTTAAGGATTATATAATGATATGCATTATTAATTATCATATTTAAATTAGCATAAATTTTATGAATTTAACATTTTGTATTTATTATTTAATTATGAAATATGAAATGAAATATGTGTTTGTCTTTGTATGTGTGTGTGTGTGTGTGTGTGTGTGTGTGTGTGTGTTTGTTTGTCTGTGTGTGTGTGTGTGTGTGTGTGTTTGTCTGTGTGAGTGTTTGTGTAACTAAGTTGTTTCTACCTGGATATAAGTATATATAATTATTTAAATATGAATTATACATATAAAACTTGAGTTGATTTTGACTGAAACACATTATGTGCATTAATTAATTTTGGCCCTTCTGTCAATATTTCAGCAAAGCTGTGTTGATTCCATCACTGGTAATATTCATAATTATTTTCCGGCCTCTGTTTTGACCTGCTTCTCTCACCTGATCCTTCAAGGGGGCGGAGCTAATCACACATCCACTAATTAATTATTCTGATGAGTCTATTCACTCTCTCAGTTTGGATTGTGCTTAGTCACAGCTTGTGTAGTAAATGCTAAACCCACTTCTACAGCGATCACATTTGTGCATCAGATACTAATAACCTGAGAAGCGTTGTTTTGAAGAAGCCTGGCGTTCAGTTTAATTCAGGATCTTTGGGGACTGACGTCTTATTGTTTTTAAAGCCTCCCATCGGCCGGTTGCTCTGGAAATCACTCCCTGTTCTCTTCAAACACGGCTTTCTCTTCTGTTACTCTTTTAATTAGCCTTTTCCAGCAGGCGTGCTCGGGGACAGCAGCATCCGCGGGGACCTTCACATGACTCACATGATTTATGATCATCGTGAAGGTCTGGGTTATACATGAGAGAACAAATGTTCAGTGATCAAATGTCATGCTGGCATCTAGAGAAGATATATATATAGTAACAGTTTTATATTAAATATATTATTAATATTAACATTTAAATTAGTATAAATCGTTCAATTAAGCAACATATATCAGTATATAATCATAATATATTTTTATTAATTTATAATCTTTTTTTATAAACTAAAATCTAATTTATAAACTATTATCTTAGTTTAAAAAAAGAAAAAAAAGTTTGCTTTATTTAAAATAAAAAAATAAATAAAAATAGGACCATTAAGATTTTTTTTATATATATATTAACCTTACAATTTAAACAAGCATACATTTTGTTTGATTTTAGCACTAAATTTCAATATATTTTTTGTGTTTATTAGATATTTTGGATGAAGCTCTCTCTTGTTGTGGGTTTCAGCACTGACACGTTTTGAGCTCTTTAATATTATGCACATTTGCAGAGTTTGTAACCGTCTTGTTTACAGTAAAATCAAGACTTAAAGACTAAACATCTCTTGGCACACAGTCGATTACATCATGAGCGCCTGCAGCTGTGAACGCAGACGCTGCTGATGGGATTAATAATGCATTTCCATCCGCTCTGACTGATCATAATTATAAAGCCCAATATGAACATGCAACATAGTCCTGCACTTTCTTTCAAACAGCAGCTTTTAATGTATTCAGGGGGACATCAAGTAAATATTTGAGGTCAAAATAATGTGAGGATAACCATAAAAAAGTAACTGTAATCTGATTATAAATAATCTAATCTAAGTACACATGAATTGTACTTGTAATTAGATTATATTTCATTTTTAAAAGGCTTGTAATCTGATTAGGTTAACTTTTAATGGATTGCATTGTTATATTATTAACACTATGGTGTGTAAATTATGTACAGTATAATTTATTTATTATCAATATCGGGTTTTTTTTTCGTGGTGCCTTTTTAAAAAACATATACTGTGTGTCACACCAATTAGCTTTGAAAATATTTACAAATATATATAAAATAGTTTTTTTTTTTTATCTGTGCAAAACACTGTCAAAGATGCTACATGGTAGCTAGGGTGTGGTTCCAGTTGTATTTTTCACTTGTTTTATGGTCCAGCTGGACAAAACACACATTCGACTTCACTTAGGTTTGATCACATGGCTATCGGTTTAAGTGCTAGTGAGGACTGACTTGGTAAACACCTCGAATAATTGATTCTCAAGGGGATTTCGTACACTTGAAGTGCACAGACTGAGGTTTCCATCATTGATTTGTACCCACAGCTGCTGAATCAATTCTACAGTCACAGGACGAATCAAAAAACATGTCCAAAACATCTTGTTTACAGGAAGGTGATGCTTAATAGTAAAGCGCATGAGTTCAAAGTATCCAGTTCAACCCCTGAATAAACAGATTGTGTTTTTTTTCAACCAGTCAAACTCTAACATAATCCTGCACTTTCTTTCAAACAGCATCTTTACTGTATTTACTGCTCCTCAAATGGTTTTGCTTCAGTTTTCAGCGACTTGTGTTCTTTATTTTACAAAAGCACAAAAAATTCAAACATGAGTTTTATGATTGGCATGACCTGTTTGAGCCAAATATGCATTATTAATAACATTACATTTTTTTAAATGACAGATTTAGTGTTTTTTAAACCAGTCAAACTCTTTCAGTGTCCATATTTAAGAATTAAAGTTTTTTTTACATTCAGGTGAATATGCAACTTGCAAATGCAATATTCCACGTTTAAATTAAATGGCCATTTTTGCACAGGTGTTGTTCATAAAAGTGCCGTTTGAATGCAGTTTTGTATCTCAGTGTTCGAGTTGCACAAATTTCTCCCATATATTTTCTGGCAAGTGCTGTAGCAGGTCAAAAAGCCGCCGCTGAAAATAGAGCAGGGTTGTGTAATTCCTGCTTTTGACTTCAGTAGTCAATAAAGAAGCCTCCATCATGTTCTGTACAGAGAGTAGCAGATATTTAGAGAACGATGATGAATAATACAGATCACTTCAAGGCCAGAAGAGAGTGAAAATGTGTTGCTGTGAAGCTGCTAATGCCTGAAAAATAACCCTGTTTTGATCTGAATAAAACCAGTTAACGGAAGCACAAAAGTCTGCATTGAGTCAATCCTAATATCTGATTAAAGCAGGATTAAACAGTGCGCTCACCTTAACTAAACTATAATTTCATTACCTTGCCAGCTTGTTTTTAATCAAGTCAAAGTGATTGATGTGCTGCTCAGTTTGGCTTATATAACACACACACACACTATTTAACCCCTCGTGCAGTGAAATGAAGTGAGTGTTCATAGTTGTAGGTTGTTTATTTACCTTTACGGTGATGTCTTCTACACCTACGGTACATCATTTGTCGTAAAAATGATCGTATATAGGGATGCTAAAAGTCTCCAGAGCATGTATGTACAGTACTAAACAATACATTTACATGGATATTGTGCACATACCTGAGCATCGATACATTTTCCTCTAACAAAACCAAACTGGTTAACAGGTTTGGTGGAAATTCATGCAAGCTTTTAGTGTAGTTATTTTAAAAGCTTGTCCCCCTCCCATCCCAAAAAAAAAAAAAAAGCATGGCTGTTCAAATCAAGGCATTGTGCGCAATGAACAGTCAAGTTTTCACCTGGGATGAATGCTTCTTATACAATTCAATGCAGTTTTAAAGTGCACGCTCCCAAAATAGTCTGCAAGGAGATGCCGATTATTAAGGCAAAACAAAATCGGTTATATATGAAGGGTTAAACACTATCGGAGTCTCTGATATTTATGCATCGGTGTCCATCTCGGCCTGTGGACCAGCAACAGTCTTAACCCCTCGCTTAGGTCTTTCTGTGCCGCTCATTTGACGGAGTTTGTCTGGAGTCGTCCTCGAGCGACGTCGCGCGGCGCGCTCGTCCCCGCGCGTCTCCGCCGGCGAGGGTCTGCTCTCCCCGGGAAGGCTGTGTTTTCTCTGCAGTCTGGGTGTGTGAGATGTCGCCGGACGCGTGTGTGTAGAGAACCGCGCGTTGGGAGCGCGCGCCTTTGGAGAGGGACGCGTGCGTCGGCTCTAGAGACGCGTTGGTGCCGGTGGCGTTGATGGGGAGCGGAGTCGCCCGCGTGCTGTTGCTGTCCGTCCCGTTGATGCTCGCGGTGGTGGGGGGGCTGGGGGTGGTAGTGGGGCTGTTTGACTTGTTTGGAGACCATATGAGGCTGTAGTAGATGGCCAGGATGATCGCGGCTAGAGACACGGATAGAACATAGGCGAACACCGTGGCCAGTCTTACCCACTTCTTATTGGTCTTTGCAGCCATCTTTGCCTTCTTGTCGCCGGTGTAAGTGGCTGGCTTGCCCCTCTCCATGTTGGGCATGTAGTCTCTGTCCCGATTGGCCCGGGTTTTCCCTCGATGCTCCACGACTCCGTCCGTTTTGAAGGATGTTGAGGCTCTTTTACGCGCGGGTTAAATCGAGTCGCGTGCGTCCATTGCGCTCGAAACGTCTCAAGAATCCTTCAGGATCATGCTGCAGCTCAATGTGGAGGATGATGATGGTGGTGCTGATGCTTCTGGTGTTTTCCAGCATCCAGCGAAGCTTTTTCCCCGAAGGCTGAGATGTTTCTGATCCAAATATCATGGGAGTGGATTAGAGAGGGGTGAAAATGATGAGACGGATCATACTGTACGCACATCTGCGCGTGCGAGTGTGTGTGTGTGTGTGTGTGTGCGTGTGTGTTATTCAACTAAAGAAGAGGCTTCATCAGCTAAAAATACAGGAGAGGAGGAGGAGGAGGCTCTTAAAGGACCAGCGGAGACTGAAGAGAGAGAGAACGAGTTCATTCAAGATCTGGTGACTCTTTATGATAACTTTCATCAAAAATGCTTTTGAAAAATATTATAACATGCTTAACAGATCTGTATGAGGTGCATTCAGATAAGAACACATTTTATTCATCAAATATTATATGTGTGTGTGTGTGTGTGTGTGTGTTAAAATGTATCATTTTAACTTATTGCACTAAAATAAATAAATATAATTTAAAAAAATGTATTTTAAAAGCAAAAAAGTACTAAATATGTCAAAATTACACAGTAAAATTAATAAAACATTAAAATAAAATTTGAAACGGAAATTATTAAAAAATAACGCTGTTTAAAAATATTAATAAAAACTACAAGAGAATCTCAGTAATAGCCAACTAAAATAACATTATCTCAGATAAGTTTTTAAGTAAAAAAAAAAAAAAATTACACATTATCTTTTATTAGTGTATATATATATATATGATGTTTTTATATTACAAACGAGAATATATTAAATACATGATGCATGATGTTTGTTAAGTGCTTATTCATAACCTTTATTAAAGATTACCAGATTTTGATTTAGATGAGATTAGAATGTGATCTGTCAATCAAACAATATATCCCACTGCTCAAACACTACAAAATAACATGCAGAATAATATTATTTTAAATACATATTTACAATAAAGGTCTAATATGTTCTGTGTTTTAATCAAAGCAGTATATTGTTGAAAACATTATGATATAATATTAATCCGCATCATTACTGTCTTATAGATATCGTTCCATTAGCGCTTTTGATTAATAATGAATCTAAATATGCAATGAATATTTGATATGAAATAAGAAAGGCTTCTGATGGTTTATTTAATTTACATAATTCATAGATCCATTCAAACAAATCTCCTACATTATGAATTCTGGCTGTATTTTTTATAAAATTTTATAAATAAAGTTTTTATGTTTTTAATGTGATAATTCCTTTTTTTTCTTTATTTTGGATATAAGCAAACTGATTGAACATTTGCAGTGAATGTAAATGTTTGTTTAATTGAACGTGAAGTGATGTGGTCTGAACATGCAGAATCTCTGACCTCTGACCTGAGTCAGTAATGAAGCTGTTAATTGTGGGGTTTGGACAGATGATGCTCTGTCCTCTGATGCCACAGGACCTGATTGATACCACGTCACCTGGAAGTGCTGCTGCATGAGCCAATCAGATTTAGAGTTTATAATCCTGCACCATGATGTCCTGCTCTGATTGGCTGGCTGGTAAGAACCAATCACTGCCGTCCAGCTCTGATGGCTTTGAGACAAAGGTCATGTGTGCTGAGATCACACTTACATACTCAAAATCTTCCTAAACATGCATGTTTATACCTAGAACGAATATATTTTGGTTTATTACAGTATTTTTGATTATAAGTAATTCATTAATGTTTTGCCAGCGGGCATCACTAACATTTTGTTCAAATAAAAATTATTCATATATTAAATAAATGATTGTTTGTTTTATTTTTTTATTTTTTGTTTTGTTAGACATTTAAAATATATTTAGTTTTGTATTTTAATATTCTTATAATGTTATTTTATTTCTGTGATGCTCCGCTGTGTTTTCAGCATCATTCCTCCAGTCTTCAGTGT